>NW_027109839.1:420248-452021 GCF_000696795.3 Halyomorpha halys
ATATATTAATCATGTAAGGTGTGTAATACCCTTCTTATCCTCCTTTTACTCCCTCGACTGTACAGGAAAAAATACAAGTTTGGAACTGGTATCTATTTGATTCAGAGGCAAGCCAACAAACTAATAGTAACATAATCTGTTAACCTATTCCAAAGATAACCATTATACACAGATAGATTGTAGGAAAAAGCATAAAAATGGAGGTGTATGAATTTTTTCAACTCTATAATCCATAGGTTCATTTAAAACTGCATAATTACACAAAATTTGATGTGTTCACATTATTTTCCTAACTTAGTAACGGTAGAAAAGAAAAAAAAATTATAAATCAATGATTAGGCACAAAATAATAGGAGTGTTTCCCCAATGTACAATAATTTGAACTTGTATTCAGTGCAACTGTAGAAAATTAATATCCAAATCAAAGTTTTCTTCTACAAAAAGTATTTTATATAGGAACATTAAAAAAAATTGTAATCATAAAAAATAAAAATATAGTTGCATTTTCACCTTTTGCTCCTCCGGTTGTACCCTAGTTTATTTAGTAGAAGTTGCTGATTCTCCGAGGCCGCAGCTATCATGAAACTCGGTTCTAATTCGCTACCTGCTCGTCCTCCATAAAATATACAAACTCAACGACTGTCCGGACAAAGGGGTTGGAACACGTTCCGGCCAAACGACGCCATTCCTTACCAAAACGTGTTGTAGAATTCATTAAAACATAAAAGTGTCTCTAGCCGGCTCAGCTACAAAACAAAGGAAGTTTATTGCGAGCTCTTTTATAGAATGGTCTGGCCCTTTGTACACATATTTCTTAGGCCGAGTGTATTTCTTCCAAAACTGCGTTATTTTGTTGTGTAACAATTTATGCAAGGCTGTATGGGGAAGCTCCAACAGTATCAAAAGATTCATTGTATCATAAACCATATCCTTTCTTATCTATTTTATTTACTGTCTTATCTTTCGACAACGCGTGTTTCTCCAAGAATAAGATATGAATAAATTAATATCTTATAAATTAATATTACAGAATGATATTTAAAAATTAATAAATTTCATTTTTTTGATTGCTTCAAGTTCTCGAAGACAAAATTTATCTTATGCCTTCTCGGCCCGTCAGAAGTTTCTTCTTTCATTCCTCTTTATTCAAGCTTTTGTTCTTCCCTGGTATTTAAAAACAACAAAAAAACAAATTTTAGATAAAAACTTCATACAAACTTTAGCGAAAGGATTTTTAAAAATAAATTGTCATTCCTGAAAACACAAATAAAGAAAAGGTGGCTTGGAGCTCATAAGAAAGAAGATATTTTTAAAAAGAATATTAAGAATTGGTTTCAGGTTACTTTCGAAATCCACGATTAAATGTCGTGTGATGATTGTATGTTTAATTCAATAAACATACTGTTGTTTTGCTATGATATTAGTTTAAGTACATTTTAAAATTAACTTCTAAATATATTTATATTCTATCAAAATAAAAAAAATAAATAAACTTAAATACTCCTGCATTTATCTTTTGAAGATTACATTTGTAAATCAAATGTTTATAATGATGAGAAATTGTTGACCGTGGATAAATTATATGAAGAGAAGATGGTTGGGGAATGCGGTCAAAATATAACACTAATAAATGTTTATAATTAATATTAAATATTTCCTTAAACATTACTATTGATAAACGGCAGATAATGACGATTGAGGAAAAATAGGATATAGGAGAAGGAAATCAAATAATCAGGATAGATTTTAAAAAAAGGATTAGGTTTAATAGTTGATCCTACAAAAATGCAAGTAAAAAACTTTTTTTAGGGGTCAAACGGTCACTAAAAATCATTGGGTTTGATAAAGAATTGATTTAAAGTAACCCTAAAGGTGAAACTGAAAAACGTTTATTCGAAAATAACAATTGTATTTATCAGATGAATAAATTTATTTGTAAGAATTGATGTTGTATTTTTATTGAACCATAACCTATCTTATTCTGATCTTACCGGATTAGCTCTTTTAGTTTATTATATCTAATAATTCTGAAACCTTACATACCATACATTCAGATGTTCAATGCTTGATATAATATATGCATATGATGAGGACATATACTTTTTATGTTACAAATTTTCATTCTGCTATTATTTTAAACATTTAAGTTCTTAAAACTATATTAAATTTTTCATAGATACTATTCAAATTAATTTAAGGCATGTAAAGAACGATAAATAGTTTTGGTCAGCTTTCAGGTTAAATACCCCACTGCGTCGGGACAAACGTACATAGTGTAGCTGTGGTTTTCTTTTCGTTCTATTTTTTAATTATAATTAAGAAGTTTTTTGTTGTTATTTAAGAAAATTAGAAAATAGCTAGATTAGTGTCCTAATAATTCAGCCCTTGTGCTCTTTCATCTGTTTTCTTTTAGTATATTTTTAATTCTTTTCAGTTTCGATTTTATTGATGCCCCTACTGTGGTGTACATTTTAATATCATTAAAAAAGTTTTTTTTTTCTCAAAAATAAATGGAGCCCTTTCAATATTTTTTTTTCTATCAACTTACTTCTCCAAAATCCTTTTTGATTAATAAATAATTTGACCTAATACTGCTTGAGCTTTTTATTTTATATTGTTTTTGGCCTAAATTGTATTCTCACTTGAAAATCATGAACTATGGCACTGTTTGAAAATCCCTTTATTCAGTCGTTTTTGTCAAAATTCAAGCTCCTAGATGAAGCAGATTTGATGGAAAAGGAACCTAGTGATAAAACACGACTTTTAGGAGAGAGTAAAAAGAAATTGGTCATGTTGATTTCAGGACTAATTATAATATATTTACTAATAATATCGATTATTTAGACCTATAAATTATATTAATCTAACCCTGAATATGAAGCGAAAATATATGAGTGACTCTTATTCCAAATATTTGAATAAAAACCTGACCAGCAGTTTTGCATTAAGCCTAACGACCATCGGAAAATTCAACGGCTGGAATTTTCCAGAGGAGGAATGGTGGAGCTGAAAGAGTCCCCGGATACCAGAGGTAACCCTTCCCCTTGGCGGTTCTTTGATCTTTCAATATCAATGACGTTTCCTATGAGCCCTTCTGCCCTGAGTCACTTGTTTGAAATATATCTATATACCTATCCGGGCTGAATTGAAACCTGCCTACAATTTCGGTAATCATCAGAAGAAACTTTATTCATAAAATATTGTAAAAATGAAATATTTCTTTGTCTAAACATCATACATCTGTTATATAATATATATTATCAGATTATGATATGTACCCGCGAAAACTATTTTGGTGGCATTGAATTTTGAGTAAACGAGGATGTTGTAACTTAGTGTTGACCATAGTTCTAGCTCCAGTAATAGTACTTGACTATTTCTTGTTTTTGTACTGTTTAATTGTTGTCTTAATTAATGTATTTTAAGTACAGATAAGAATTAAATGATAGTTTTTTAAAATCCTTTTATAATACACTTATTTTTATTATTCTCAGAGTTATTTTATTGTTCATAGAATTATTTTGTGATTTTTTTTATTTAACAAAAATGGAATTGTTTTAGTGTCTATAAGCCTTAAAAAAATTATCCAATTGCTTTTAAAGTCAAAATGAAAAGAGGGATAAAGAAAAAAATTAAAGAAAATGGAACAAGAAATGATAGACGGATGTGTTTTATGATTGGCGTTATATAAAGCAAAAAACCTTCACAAAATTAAAATAAATAATAAGACCATGGTCGACATCCTACCGCAGCAGCCGCAGGGAGGAGGTTGCTCTGGCCCGCTTGAGAATAGGTCATACTCTCCTCACGCAGTCTCACCTGATCAGAAAACTGCCGCCTCCAACGTGCAAATATTGTCAGTCCATTCTTACGATTAGACATATTTTTGAAGAGTGTACTCACTATTTACCAACAATAAACAGGATAGGACTGACCCCAAATTTATCCGAAACTCTGGCAGATGAGGAAGCTAAAATTAAAAGAGTATTTGAATTTTTAAAAGCACATCGCCTTCTTTATAAATTATAACTCCTCTTCGATTTTTATGTTTTTTATTTATTTATTTTTTTTTTCAAAATTATTTTTCTATTTTTTTTATGTTTCTATTTTTTATTTATTTTATTTATTTTTTTTTTTTTTATTTATTTATTTTTTTTTTCAAAATTATTTTTCTATTTTTTTTATGTTTCTATTTTTTATTTATTTTATTTATTTTTTTTTTTTACTTTTATCATGCCATAGGCGTTGATGACCAGAGGGTTTTACGCCTTTAAGCAACAAACAACAACAACCTTCACAAATTTCTAGATTAATATTTCTTCCATTATGTATATTTTTTATTGGTATTGACAATGTTTCGTGGCACTTCCCTCATGAGCAGAAAAGTTTCCATTTATCATCATATTATTTCCTCGTTTCTAATATATCCACATTACTATTATAACAGAGATTTATCTGATGGTGAACGGACGTTCTGTTTAGATACTGCTGATTAAGGTGTGTTCTGATGATAGGGATGTATTGTTTAATCAGAAAATACCCATAATCAATATAAATAAATAAATGCAGACCTCTGGTGTTCGTAAGTTGCAGGCTCGAATCCTCCATCGTCCACAACGGTGGTTACTTTTGTTTGCTGTAGTGGCATGGAAAATATGGAGTTTGGTAGTGATTAATCTAAGGAATTTTTATATTTAGACTAATTAATGTACTTTTTTATAGTTTAAATTTATAGAACTTTTATCACAATTATTTGAGTTGCTTTTCAGAATGTACATAAAAATACTGCGAGGGACAAAAATAGGAGTTTTTTTTTTTTTGTTAAACTCAGAAAAATGTTTTGGTTACTTGTTACACAGCTCAACTCCAGCAGAATTAATAAAACGTTGGTGATAGCTAAGTAGACTAATTTTATTTGGGTAATACTGACGTACTAATCAAACCAAAGGTCAGCTCCACACCAACAATATAATTCACAAAAGTAAAATAAGACCAATATACCTTACAATTAATTTCCACAGTATAACGTCAATAAGCAACAAGATAATTATTCAAATGCTTCAGAAAACAAATTTTTATCTTTTTATAGTGGCTAGGAAAAAAAGAAAGACAAAAAAAAAGTTTATCAAAGGTGTTGGAATAAAACATTATTGCTAAACCAACTTTATCATTGGGTTTGTTTAAAACAAAAAAGTTTATTAACTTCATTTATTAGTTGTTTTTATTTTAGTAAATTGGTTACATAAAAAAAGAAAACAATGAAAAAACTTATAATTAGTGTTTGTTTTGCGATTGAATTTTAATAATGTTTGAGGAGCTTTTGTTTATTGCAATCTGTTTGCAATGTTGTAATTTGAAGTAAAGAGAAATAAATAAATATTATGTTATGCAGTTAAGTAAAGAGAAATAAATAAATAAATATTATGTAGATAAAGTGAGTTGTTTTTTCGTATTAATAGGTACTTTCGTTTTTCATTTTTTTTAAAAATATATTTTGTATGTTAATCAGATCAGTCAATAATTAAATTCTTTCATAATTTATATACTTTAGTTCTTCATTACAAGTAGAAATGTAAAATTGCTGATTATTTCAATCTTTCATTTTTCGAATGATTCGCGTTTGACCCCTGTCAGACTGCTTCAATAAGAATAAGATCAGGTATGAAATACTATTCAATCGTTTCATTGACATATATATATAATGAATTGCTTTAGTTTACACATAAAAGTTCTTAACTTATTTTTTCATATCATTGAACGGAAGAAAAAAAATCTTTTGATTATGTTATTCATTTAAAAAAAAAATAAATAAAACTGTGCGTGCGAATAGAATCATTAACTTTTACGTATATCTCAACTCGAATAGCTGCTGGATCTTCCAGAGCAGCGATGCTTAAAACAGAATGATAATGGGTAATTCAATTACTTCACCTTCAATCATTTTACAAAAAAGAAATCTAATTTTGTTCTTCCGTCCCGATCGATTATTGACCCAGGAGTTTCCATTAGGTTATCTTATGAAAAATTCGGATGTTCATTGGAGAATCTGCAAATCCATTTTAAGATATTATGTATATGCCTCACTTTCTCATATAAATTTATTAAAGAAAAAAAAAGGAAACATTTTAAATTCTAGAATTCAGGTGTGGCAGATATTTATTATTTGTTACCTGTAGCCGTTGAGTCACCCCTGTAGGTTCGGGAGCACTCTGGGGTTTACAGCCTCATAAAGGTATCCACTTAATTAGGTAAAAATCTGATCCTGTGGAAAAGTAATTCTGACCACATCACCTCCTTGCACAACCGTTGGTCTAGTAACAGTACTTCCTTACGAAGTACAGAACCCTTGACCCTTCATGGGTTTTTAGTGGCGCAGATTTAATTTTTTTTTAATTGTCTGATATTAATTTTTTTGTTATTTATTGATACAGAGCTGATTGGTCAAGCAAGAAAATAACAATCGATTAAATAGGTATTGATAATGAAACAAAACTATATTAACTATAATTAACTGAAAATATAATCTATGAAAGTTTATAATAGTACAAATATTCGAAAAAAATAAATAAAACATCGAAATAAATAACTCAAGTTGTTAATATTATAATTATTATATTATAACTTATATTTTTAATATTTGAATCCCTCTTAAGATTCAACTATATAGATGTAAATTTTATGTTATATCAGTGTCAGACTAAAAGTTTACTGCTAACCATATATTTCTTTTTATGCGTTTGCATTTGTTTAATGGCATCCACTAGTATCTCCTTGTTTTTTATAATTTTTATGACGAATCATATCCATAAAAAAGCTTTTATTACGAACAAGCGCTATTAACTCTTAAAAGTATTCTATAGTTATATTTCACTTATATAAGTTAAGCTCTGTTAGATTAATGTCTTATAATAGAATTATTATAGTATGCCGCTAGATTTAGTTTTAGTTTCAATAGTGTTTTAATTTTATAGTTTTAATACTTCTTTATGCTTCTTTTTTTAATGTTTAATTTAGTACTATCATGGTTTGTTTAGTGTAAACATCACTACTTAAATATTTAACTGGAATGGGTCTTCATCTGTTTATGACTACAATCAGTTTATTAGTACTACTGTAGTGACGTCATTTAATTCGCTTTCGTACAGTTCTAAAACAGGGTATCTCTATTTAAAATCGATAAATTAATATCGGATAGCTTCCTTATCATACGATAACGGCATTAGATTTTGTTCTTGAGGTTTGTGTTCTAACCAATTAGTGTTTTTTTTTTAAATTAGCATGGTTTTCACCTAAGGTGACTAATAAAAATTATATGTATATGATAGTTATGGAGTTGCTATGGCAAGGTATGTCTGATTCTTTTTTTTCCTTTGGTTACCGGATTAATGTATTGGTATATTAAAATAATTATAGTTTTTGGGCTTGGGTTTAGTAAAGCTTGAAAAAATAATGTCTATTGTAAAAAATAGAGTCCAAATCCATAATTGTAACTATGTTATAAAAAAAACTTTTTTCCCGTTTCATTGAAAAATCTTTTCTATTGGTGAAAAGGAAATTTCTTCAATGCCTAAAATTAATTTAGTTCTATTTTTTAACAAAATGTCAGCTTTTAAACACTTGAAGACAGGTAGAAATTAAACGAAACTGGAATTTTACTTAAAAAAACAAATAAACAAACGAAAACATTACATTTTTATCTTTTTAACGATTATCCAATTTTGTAAATATTTCAAAATTAGTTAGAAACCAATATTGAATTGATCATTGATACTGCATAATATATTTTTATTTTAATAAATAGGTACTCGATAAAAATGATTGAAGAGCTGCCAAATAAAAATATCTCTTTTAATAATATCGTGTTAACATTTATTTTTTGAAAAAAAAAATAAAAGTTTTGGGATTAATTGATCCATGACCACTACCTATACGATATTTACCTTCACGACAGAGTTTAATATAATGTCGTAATAAGTTCGGAGTGATAGTTGTTAATACTATTAGTGACAGTGCAGATACTGTCTCATTAATGAACCTTGGAGCACTCTCTCGAACGTCTTAAACATTTCCAGTTAGGTAACACTCATGGGTTTTAGATGAATTTTTATGATCCGTACAACTGTTCTATAGATGAGAACAAAATATATTGTTAGCATGGAACATGGAATACATTTTCCCCGTAGTTGTTAACGCCTCTTCGTCATGCAGACTTCCACGTCCTTACAATCCAAACAGAAGGTAGCTTGATGAGGGTTTTTATATTTTTTAAAAGGATTTCATTGTGTTCACCTCCGCCTGAGATTAATCAAAATCTGCAGTGATTAATTTTTATAAAATAGCTAGTTTTGGATTTTTAATGGAGTATACTGTATTCGAAATGATTTAAGAATAATGGGACATGACCAAATTCAAGCCTCTATTCTTGAAATCTATGACAATTGATACATGTTTAACGAAAACGTGGTTACAATTTGAATTAGTTAGGTTAGTTGAACTTTGATTGTTTATTCCGTTGATTAATAAATTATATGATCATTTACTTAGTGGTTGACTTCTGATATAGAGCTTCTGTGGATCTTGAAGTTTAGTTCTTTTGTCGTGTTCTGTTCTTCCGTCCTTATTCCTGGCTCGGTTGAATAAACTATTCATTCATCCTGAGTTGAATACCACCAAAATGCAATTGCCCTTGATAGCCCGTGGGTTACTTAACTGTGTTTGTTCTCACTCTCATGGTATCTGTCCTCTTGTTCGGTCAGTATTACCTAACTGCTTATTTTTTGCCACTAGATGGCACCATTTTGAGCTTCCATTCAATATGTATGAGGGGCCTTCCTGAAACACATTGTATGATACAAATAATTAGTTTATTTTTATTTTTTTGTAAAGTTCGTCCTGTGTTGAGTATATTTTTATCTCTTTGAAAAGCAACAGTGCGATTTAGATCAAGTTATTATCTTTGCATAGACCGACTTGAAGGGCATTACTCCCTGAATAGCCAATCTGACTGGACACGGGAGTCCCGAACAAACACCAATATCCCACGACTTGGCTCGTTGTGTGCCCAGAGGACAGCCCTAAGGTCTTTTCTAAGCCTTAGAGTTAAATATTCACCGGGAACGTTCTTCGGAGAGGGTGTGTTAGGGAGGGAGTGGCTCCTTCAATGATGCAACGCCGGCAAACAATCATTTGAAAATTTAACGAACCAGTTGACGAGAAAGATTTTACTTGAAGAATTCATTGCGGAATGTTTGTTCACAATGTTATCGGCTCGATCGAGTATACTTGAGTCGGTCAATAGAGGGCTTGGAATCAGCTCTTACTTCAACTCCAAAAGGATCCTCACGTTCCTGCAGCCTTTATTTCTTTTGAGTAAAATTTTGTTATATCTAACGATGGAGTCTTAAAAGTGCCAATCAAAAACTAAAATTAGTATACAACTAATTTATTAGAAAACTAATCCTATTAACATTAAGTAAAATTATTTTAGAAACATTAAAATCATAATTATAGTATTGTAGATCTTGTTTTCATTTTTACTCACCAGGCATATTTCAATAACATTGTAATTAACCTAACTATTCCAATATTTTGTTGTACTAAGTCTCGTGATTCCTAATCTGCAGAATTCTACGGAACATTATGTAAGAAATTGAACCAAGTGTCGCTTATCCCCATATCTTAACTCCAGAAAAGTGGTGTCTGTCTCGGAAAATATTTGAATATTAGATAGCTTAAAAGTGTATTTTAAGTAACTTTTGTTATCAAGTAGTCTCCTATTAGAATATAAAACATTTTTCATATGGAACTGACATATGAAATAATTAATCTATTCTAATTATTCTATAAAAGAAAATAATTACTATTAGGTCTGATTTTTCAATTTTTTTAATGTTAATTTAAGTTTTGAATATTTTGTTTCCATAATCCATAAGAAATTATATAACTTTTTGTATAGGATTAAAATAAGCCCACAGTGATGGAATTGCTTTTATATATCATAGTACTCAATGATAGGATAGCGTACTGTTTGAAGCTGGAGATAATGTTCAGTATAATGATGCTAGAAATATGTATATAAATAAATTGCATAATGTTTGTAATCAATGTATATTTTATACAATATCCACTCCAACCATCATAAATTAAAACTAGTGCATAGGATACCTTACTCGAAAACCTCAACGATGAAAGGAAAAACTTTATTTTAGGCTTATTAATATTCAACTAGCAAATAGAATAAAAGTGTAAATATATGTGCATAAATATACATATTCAAAGAGATTGTACCTGCGTATGGGCAAAACTTTAAAATTGTATCAGGCATTATGCAAAAACAAAAGGATGTATCGCCTATGTATTCCCTGGGGAGTTGGCTTTTCTATGGCGATGACCATATAGTTACCGGCCGGAATAACACGCATCGGTAAGTATCGCCTATCCGTTCGGAGTATTGCCCAATGAGCTTAGTGATCAAGTTCTATTTGGCTCGTACCGGTCGGCAGGGGCTTTCAAAGGTAGTGTTCGCCTCGCAGCTTCCGACGGATTAGTAGCCATTATTACTATCTCATTATTAGGATGAAAGTCTATGGACGATGAACGATTGAACATAAAATTTAAAAAAATGAATAAAATAAGCAATTAATTTATTATTGTTTCTCATTTCAAATTTATTCTTTACCATCAAAACTATATAATTGCAAATACGATAAATAGCAAAATTCAATGTTAGCTGTACGTAAGGATACGATGCGAATGCGATTTTTCGCATTTATTCATAAATATTGCAAACGGCCAAAGAATTGAGTAATATGTTATAGCAATCATTCGAGTACCTTCATACTAAAATCTATGTATAAATACATGAATGTATTAAATCCTTAAATAGATAAAAAAAAAGGAACAAAATATGTACATATATTTATACAAATAAAATAAAATAAGTGAAGGTAAAATTTTGAACTAAATATCAAAATGAAATAAAAACACTAATCACATAATTTTTTAAACCCCCTTACTGGTCATTTCTGACATACGTGGAGGGGGGGGTCTACAGGTTACCACCTCATTCTAACCATGGTGGGGGTCAAGTATTCATTTTGTGGGACCGCCATACAAAATAAAAGTCGACCTCCCAAGCTGGATTCGAACCGGCGCCGCTTCAGTCACGAGCCAGTCAAAGTGTGCGCTTTAACTCGTTCAGCTACGACCGAGTATCAGTTATCACATTCATACTTATATTTATACTAAGGCTGAGAATCCACTAGTCCGTTCTATCCTTTAGATGTGGGGGTAAAGCAGAGTTCTTCAAGATCCCAGCGCAACCCTTTTACCGCGTCACTGAGCCAGTGAAAGCTGAGTAAGTGCTCTATTGTCGTTAACACTCTGAACTTGAGTGAATATTCTATGAGTTGTCTGAACTCCAACATGTCAAATTTATTTCATCATATGAATCGTGTCCATTGCATTTTCAACCTCCTCGAGTAATTGAAGGGGTGAGCAGAACTAGATTAGAAATGAATCAGAGGATTTGGGTAAATGTGAAGGTTTGTATTGGAGTTTGAAAATTAGTTTGTATAAAGTCAAGCAGTTAAATCTCTGAAACCAGAGCACTATTTCTAATTTTACCATACTCTGCCAAAAGAACCTAACCTCTTCATGAGTAAACGCAAAGTTATTTTTTCATAAATATACCTCCTTGTCCTACAAAAAATAAAACTCTCCAACCTCATGTTTATACTAACACTGGACCCAAAAACTTTATAATACGTCAGAATTAGAAAATGTTTGGTGGACTACCTTTCCATAGCATAAGAAAGTTTTAATATTGCATTAGTTGAAATAACCAGGGCATATGTTGTTTTATTTGTGAATTATTTTAATAATATTTAACGTTAAATTTATTTTTCATATTTATTATAGTTATTATGTAGATTGGTTCATTTCTGTAATCGAAATAGAATATTTAATAATAAAAATTGTTTTCAAATATCACTGAAACTATTAGTATTTGGCATTACTTTTTAAAACATAATGCATAATTTTGAAAAAAAATCTCCTATTTTTAATTACTATTGATCATTAATTTTTATTCCACCTACTTGTTATCAATGCCCATTGTTTTTCTATTAAAATCTCGTTTATTTACCTTTTTGTATCTTTTATCAAATAATAATTATAATTTTCTTTTCCTCTTAGGAGTTATAAATAATATTTAATTTAAATTTATGTGAAAATATATGTTTATAGATTTGTCACTGTATCATTAATATAATTTATTTTATGGAGGAATTAGTTTAGTTGGAAACAAATTTACTTTTATTTAAAAGGTGGAGAAGATACCTGTTAATTTTTATTTTCTGTTGTCTATTCCTGCCAGCAAAAATTTTCAAAACTATACTCCGCTCACTGAAGGTCTATAAAAAAGGGAACAATGCGGAGGGTATCGGATGGGGCTTACAGGTACAACGAAGCTGCCATCGGTGTTCCCCCTAACTTTGGTTTAATCTTTCTAAAAGCCCTCCCTCTCATTTTCATCTCTCCGATGAGTGGATTTGCTTGCTGGCTGGGGTAAAGTGGTCCGCCATCTATGTTCGAATAAAATAAAGATTGTCGAGAAAACAGTTGTCGAATCAGAATCTATAGTGTGCCGCCCTTTCATTTTTCCATTCTTGTGGGAGTGTGTGACCTAGTTTGGAGACTGTCTGTTTGTAGCACTGCAAAAAATCTCAATATTCTATGCAAAGGTTCTGTAGCATCGATTTTGACTTTTAAAGCTTAGGATAAAAATTATCTTGTAACAACAAGAACAAATTAATTACGTATACACTGCCACATACATTAGTTAGGACCGCCACATTTAAAAAAAAAAATTATAAGGAACTAATAAATGAAGAGGAACTAAATTAAATTGTTGTTCAACAAAATAACATGAAATAAATTGTTAAATTAAATGTGTCAAACTTTGCACAGCCAGATTATGTTGTTTCATATTGAAACCTAATAATATTAGTTTATAAATAACTGTGCACTAACTATAAATACCAATACTTATTTTTTTAATAATGGAGGCGACCAATATAAATATTACAGGTGTTCAGAAGTATAAAAGTACAATTCACTATTGTAGTGTTAGTTTTAGTATGATGATCTTACTATATTAATACTAATAGGGTTAGTTTGCAATTTATTATAAAACAGAGCTCAGTTGCTATTTTATTATTAAATGGGTTGCAGTAGAAAAATTCTTGTGATAAACAGTTGTACTCTTCTTAGGGTAGACAATCTTAAGAATCAGTTGATATATTAGGGTACTGATTAAAGAAAAAGTACTATGAGCCCTCTATTATAAAAACTTTGGGGTGATTACAAAGCCCTTGTTTTATAATAAAGGACAAACTTATACTTTTTCATTTCGTGGGGCCGCCATGAAATAAATGTCAACCCCCAAGGCCGGATTCGAACCGGTAACGTTGCATTTACAAGGCTGCTATGTCGCCTTAACGCCATTTGCTACAAATGACATTTAGTCTTGTAATTCGTACTTGATGCCGTTCAACAAACTTGTACAATGCTGACATACCTTTTTACTCTTTAGTTTTTATATCATTAATAGCCGTCTACATTATGAAATATAAAGTATTAGTGCTTGTATTTTGTTGTTTTAGCCTTATATTTACGGTAGTAAAATTTTAATGAATGTGGTGAAAAAATGAAATTAATCTTTAGCTCGTGACGTGGAATTAACAGGCCTCAATTTTTTTTGTGTTTATTCAATCAGAAATTTACCGAATGTCCGTAATGTTATAGTATGTCGTATTTTGTATGTCGCTTTTAATGTTATAGTATGTCGTTTTTTCTTGTCGTATATAATGTTATAGTAGGTCTTATATAATGCTATAATATTTCGTATTTTGTATGTCCTATATAATGTTATAGTATGTAGTATTTTAACTCACTTTTAATAATTTTCATACCAAAAAGGGATTTATCAGATTATTTTTATGATTATGTTATGATCAAGAATAAATTTTACCTACATCTTGG
This sequence comes from Halyomorpha halys, assembly GCF_000696795.3. Classification (NCBI taxonomy): domain Eukaryota; kingdom Metazoa; phylum Arthropoda; class Insecta; order Hemiptera; family Pentatomidae; genus Halyomorpha; species Halyomorpha halys. Next base: position 434,292 of record NW_027109839.1, read on the forward strand.
TTAACATTTTCATGATTTGAACTAAATAATATTTGAAATGTGCAAAGCTTAATTTTTACACGTTGTCTTAAACTTTTGACCTACGTTATATGTTTTCAAATTTCATACATATTCAAAGTTTAAGAGAGAAGTTGGACTTACTGAAATATAGTACATAAATAAAGTTGACTTTCCCCTTCCATATATATAAACTTATCCGTACAAATTTAATTAATATTGTTCTGTTTCAAATCCCGAGACGGTTTGCCAAATTTTCAGCACGAGTACACGGCTGGGACAAGAGGTGAATCCCAAAGTGGAACTTAATGAGGGTTCTCGTTTCATAATCATGTAAATTATACAGTCATTGAGGTTCCTGGATACACCTTAGCTATCTTCCCTTAATACAAATAACTTCATCCCTTACACGGGTGTGTCTTTGTACAAACTTTATTAAGAATGTATGAAATAAGGAAATGATATTGATCTGTTACAATAAACAATTGTTCTGTCAATTATTTTTATATTCAGAAACTGTTTTTTTGTAGGTTATGTATGGTGTAATAAAAAAATAACAATAATTTTGTAGTTTAAGTAATAACCAATATTTTAACTAGTTAAGGGAGATAAAAGTTCTGTGTGAGAGACATATACCAAGTATTAAGTTGGAATCGTGTATTGAAGAAATGAAAGGAAGAGAATGTGGATAGCAGATCAAGTATATTCGATTTATACTTTGGAACATACTGGAAGATTATTGATTGACCGTGTGTAAAGATGAAAGGAATATGGTCTGGGTGCGGTAAAAAAAACTCAAATAGTAGAATTATACTATTTTATTGATCCAACGTTTCGCCCCACGTTGCAGGGCTTCGTCAGTGCTAAAAAAGATACAAACACATAGTTACAAAAGGAAAACAAAAACGTAAGTGTAAAATAATAGGGGTATAAAATGTAAAAAAAGTAAGATATAATAAGAAAAAATAATTAATTAATTAATTAATTTACTACCTTTAATTTTTCTTATATATTACTTTTTTACATTTTATACCCCTGTTATTTTACACTTACGTTTTTGTTTTCCTTTTGTAACTATGTGTTTGTATCTTTTTAGCCCTGACGAAGCCCTGCAACGTGGGGCGAATCGTTGGATCAATAAAATAGTATAATTCTACTATTTGAGTTTTTTTGACCGCACCCGGACCATATTCCTTTCATCGATTTATATTTTGTTTGTTTTTTAAATCATTCGACTAAAAAGGTACCAACGGTTTTAATATTCCGATGTATATATTTAATTTTTTATTTTCAATATTTTCTTTATAATTCATTGTTTAGGTTTTGGAGCATTTTCATAAATTTTCTAAACAGTCTTATCTTAAAAAGTGTCTTCTCTTTTATTGATTTTTATATTATTCATATCACATATATAACTTTGAATAATGTTTTACTAATTACCTATTGATCCTACCGATGTAGAAATGAGTTCATTACTTTATACAAAAAAAGAAATTTGTAACATAATGACGATATTCTTGAAAAGATCACGAACCATACCATCTCAAATGATATCAATAGAGCATTGAACTCAAAATGCAACCTCATCTACTGATCACTCTGCAGTTTCAACCTACCTAAACCTGAAGCATATCTAACATATAGGCTAAATTAAAAAAACAAAACAATTAAGGTGAATAGAAGCCACTTAGAGTAGAAAGCCCTGAGCGTACCAAACTTCACCATGGAAGCATAACCACCCCTTTCAAGGCAAACGAACACAGTCCATTCTACAAAAGTTATTTCAATAATGGTTTGTACCACATCCCCTTGTATTGTCCCACCTTTAAAGAAAATGTACAACATACCTTAAAGCCAGCTATATCTGTATCATGCGACCTACAAAACATCCAAAATATACTGAACATTGACAGTGAAGTTAAATTGAGCAAACTGTATGTTTACATTGTAAGAGTGTGTAATAAGTTTGATTTTTTAAGTGGCATGTATATAGTTTTCAAAGTCAATTAATATCTGTACTTATTTTGTTTTGGTTTATTAAAAATACTTCTCATTATTTTAAATTTAATATAATGGCGTAATATATATTATGTTAATAGTTTTGTATTATACAGTTTTTTTTTATTTATTGCTTTGTTATGGAGCACTTGTTCTATTTTTTGTTTATTGTTTTTTTCTAATGGAGAACTAAAGTAAAGGTTTTGTCTTTTACTAATAAATATATTTTCTATTCTATTGAGCATATGAATGTTAAAAAAAAAAAAGAACAAGTGAAGTGTTATGACATATGTATTCTAAGCCTATTTCTGTTATTTTCTTTGTTTATTTTATAGTACATTGGTTTTTTTTTATGATATGTAAACAGCATAACTACTAACAGGACATGATAGAAAAAAAATTTACAAAGCAAATAAATAGAGATAATGAAAAAAAGAAGAGTACCAAGTTCAAATTGATACTAAATGCCCTATGGTTATAAGACTAGCTTTTGGCTAATAATCTAGAACATGACAATTTAAAAAACAAAGCAAAAAGTAGTGAACAGTAATTTTTTTTAATTAGTAAGGACAGCAGAAATTACCATACAATTAGCAGGATATTAGAAAAATAATATAAAAAGTTAAAAAAATAATTAAAAACATAATCAGTTTTTGTAGGATGATTCAAAGAATGGGAAAATACAGCCCCGAAGTGTTAACTATGCTAACAAAAGTAAGGTAATAAAATAATAAAGTAAACATTGGTTAAGTAAAATATTGCTCCTTAATTGGATCAAAAAATAAGAATTTTCTTAGAAAAATAGCGAAGAATTATATTAGTACATAATATACAATTATTTTATGTTATTAGTTTTTGATTATTGAACTTCTCACTCCTCCAATAATTAATTGTTATACATAGAAATATTTTGGAAATTTTGTGTATATTTATTATTTATAATTAATTAATTAATTGTTGTGTTTATTTTTTTTACAGGTATGTGGAGATTTTATCTGAAATTATGTAAGAGTGATGAAAGTCGAAAGGTATGTTGTTTGGATTACTATAAAGATGTTAAGATTTATTTTATAAAAAGAACAAGTAATTAAAAAGTTATCTTATTAGAAATGGATAAAGGTTTAATAGGGTGATCATCGAAGTATTTATTTTTTAGTCTTTGATCCCATTTAAACAGTAATAATGAGCCAATCATGAACCTTAAAATATGCTGGTTTAAAAATTTGACCAATGGTTTTTTTTAATGTTGTTATACATGTAGGAACATTGACTGTAAGTCTGGATTCGAACATCAGTTTACATTCTTTAAAATTAAAAAAAATAGATAAAACTTATGTAGTAACTTAGTTTTACCTAATCAAGAAATTATATTACGCAAAATTGTTCCTTTCACAAACCACTGCCATCTGTGTCCCATCGTGAAGTTTTGATGGGAATGATGTTCTCTGGAGAAGTTGAACTAGATATTAATATCAAACATTGTTGCCGGAGGAATAATTAGATGGTGGACAGCCTTTGATGTCAAACCCCCATCAGCCTCCTCTGTGCCTTTGGTGTTACTTAAATAAGGTATGCTTCCAGGAAACAACTCGTGCAAGGGGTTTAAACAAGGTGTTCCTCTGGGCTCACTGTTTACCATTCTCATCTAATTCTATCACTGACTTCTATCATATACAAAGGCTTACTGCACATCTTAATTAATGTAGTTGTAGTTTCAAAACGTGACTGCAATTATAACTTTAAAACAATATTACGGAGCTTGGTTGAAATTACTGCTAAATTATCAAAGTAACAATTTCGTAGTAAATATCCACAAATAAATGAAATAGTATTTTCCTTGTTTTCCACCTTTCTTTACTCAATTATTGCACACATCGTTACATTGTAAAAAATAAATAAATATTGCTATAAAAAAAAATTAAAATTTGGACCGCTACAGCCCACGGAAGGTCAGGGGTTCAGTAATTACTAGACCAACGGTTGTGCAAGGAAGTGATCTGGTCAGAATCAGGCTCGACCGCCAGATTTTTACCCAATTAAGGGTACTAACTAAATTTAAGAGGCTGGGTGGACCCCAGGAGGGCTCCAGAACCAACAGGAGTTGACTCACGGCTACAATTTAACAGAAAACAATTTTCTGCCCAGTCGGATTCGAACTCAGGACCTTGGAGCTAGTAGCCATGCGCTTTACCCCGTACCTACCGCGCTAGTATTGCTATTAATTTAATTTAATTACCAATCATGGCTATTAAATTAAATTAATAAATTGTTCATCATATTTAATGTTTATTATTTGATTTTTTTTTCTTTTTGATGTCATGATGAAAAAAAAAAAAAAAACAGTTTGAGAGTAACCTCATTTTCTGCATTGGAAAAGTATTTTAAGAGGGGGCTGAGGGAATATGATCTTTTGGAAAGGGTAGTAGTTTGTGTCAGTATGATGGTGACGGGTTATTAGTATAGCGAGTAGATTGGTCGATGTACATGTCACAATTTCACAAGAGGAAATCAAACACAAAAAAAGGCAATCCTTCCCAACCGTACCCACCCAACTAAGACTCCCAGTGAGCGGCGGTCCTATATCACTTTTGAAATATTTGCTTAAAACAGAAACAGGAAACTTAAGATAGTATAATCAAGCAACTTTGAAAAGCGCCTGAAATTGGACAACGTCTATTAATTAATAATTTAATTATGTAATCGGTATTATTAATACTAACATATAAGATAAATAAAGACCGTTCTTAGTCCTCTCAGATCCACTCGTTGGGTCACAGCCTACAGGTTTAATAAATATATTTTCGGACAAGAATTTCGGCTAAATTTGATCACGATAGTTAATTTACTATTTATTAAAAAGTACAAGAATAACTTTCATCAATTTCATTCGGCCATGTACATATGGACAAAAAAATGAAAAAAAATTAATTAAACTAAAATATCTGTACGAAACTCCCTCAATGAGTCTTTCTAGTGAGTACTGTACAACCTCTGCCTTGAGATAGATTTTAAGTTATATCAACAGAAAATTTATGATCATAAATTGTGGATATTGTACAGCTCCTACCCCTTGTTCATTTTTATATTACGCCTATATCCCTATTATTATTATTTTTTGGGTTATTATTTTTATTATGAATATATATGAATATATCATTATATTTCGCTGAGGAATGGCTACAGTAAGCAATAAATTAAAGATAAAATAAATACATATTATATAGAAAGGTGGTGAGAAACGTTATTGCGAGAGGGGAAATGGGGAGGAATAAGGAGAATGTGATTTAATTATTTTTGAAGTATTAAAAAGGGATAATTAAATATTTAAGGATAATTAGATGGATCTTTCAATAAACCATTTGTTTTTTTTCCAGTTGATTAAAAAATGTTCTACAGCGTTTAAAGCACTCACATCGTTTCGATCAATATGTGACTTATACTAATTATACAGCGTTTACTGGATATATCAAGTCCTAAAAAGGTTTACATAAGTATGATCTGCAAAATAAATTGTGCAATAAGTGGTACCATCCTTGTTCAGTGATTAATGGTAGTTGAATAGTTCACTGCTTTGAAGTTACATGTATTCTTAGCCCTAGACTTAATGAAAAGGCCTAAGGTGGAATGGCTCCCGTAAGTGGTTCTTATTTTGAGAGACAGATTGATCTACTGGACCCGTAGTAGTATTAGCAAGTTCCGACCGTGGAGAACGGTTTAAAGGTCGACTCACTAACCCTCTCAGCGGATGATCAAAGAGCTGCCAGCCCTTGTTTCTGCTCAATTAGTCGTCCTCTAGCAAACTGCCTAACGGCATCTTCTCGTCGGCTAACATCTACCAATTCCGCCCTTCCTTAGCCCTTTGCCAAAACTTTATGATTTCTTTAGAATGTAATATTCTGTTTGTGGAAGAAAGTTGGAGAAAAAAATAATTATTATAAAAACTTCCATCTTTCTTAAAACAACCTTTTTTAAATTTTTCTTTAATATTTATGATGAAATAAATTCTTGAAATTTCATATGGCTTTTGCGTGTTACCAGAGCTATTCTTGCATAGATAATTAGCCAAATCTTCTTGAAAGGTTGTAAGAAATTGTTAAGGAAGCCCGTGTAATGAACCAAAGCAAATTGATAATAGAGAAGATCTCAGCTCATTGGGCTTAGTGGGGACCGAGACATGGCAGCCCGTATTAAAGATAAAAAAAAATCACTATTCATTTAACTATATATAATAATATAATATATAATATAGGCTTGAAGGTAGAACTGTATAAAATGAACAAAATATGGTTTTTAACTATTTATTTGATGGTTTCATCAGGACTAAAATAAGATACAAATCAATTAAAAATATATTGAAAATGTAAGATATTAAGAAAAAATGAAATAAACTAAGTTAGAGTTAAAAATCATGTAAATATAAGTGAAAAAGTATTTAAAAATGGTATAAAATAAGATGTAAAACAAAAGTTACTATAAAATAGAAATAACAGAGTATTAGATTTAAAATGAAAAGAAGACTTAGTACCAAGCAAAAATAGAATATTAGATATAGGAGAAATAAAAAAACTAAAATTGTACACATTGGAAAACAAGATGAGAATATATAAAGGTCAAGAAAAAATAAATAAATTAAATTTAAAAAATTTAATAATAAATAAAGAAAAAATCAGAACCTCTTGTATTTAAAGATAGCAAACGAATGGCAAAGGCAGATGTAAACATAATGGGGGTTTCCAATTCCCATATAATAACTATGATTATTATATAATATAGAAAAAAAAATCTTATATAATTGACACAAGGCAATCGAAGGAATTAAAAAGTTCCAGATATACATATACCTACCTGTTGTAGGTATTCAATTACTTATTTCGTCAGAGGGGTACAAAAAAAAAATCTTATATGATATATATTTACATATTTTTTAACCCTACCGTGGTTTATTTTATTGTCATCTTATTATCTTACATTATTAATATATTTTTAGTTGTTTTATATCTTTTTTAGTCCTGATGAAGCCTTCAAAAATAGGGCGAAACGTCGGTGAATTAATTTTTAAAAACTATTTTTTGTTCCTTTTGACCGCACACACCACCTTCTCCTTCATCTTCTGAAACGGCCAGTCATTTATTTGCATAAAAATATGAAGTTCTCTTTAATCTCCCTCCACTTTTACTATTCACCCTGGATTACGAAAATAGTTACAAATATTTTCAATTTAAACCCAACAAATATATCGCTACTTTGCTTGAAAAGTGGCATATTAGACAGGAGAGAATTTTTTTTTTATTTGACGAATTGTTTAGATTTCCAGTAGATTTTGATTACTTTTTGACAGCCCTGCCAACTTTGGGACAGTCTATAGAAGGAGACTACAATTTCTAAAGAAACCCGTGTGTACATTAATTTCTTTGGAACACGTCCATTTCGAAATAAAACCAAAACTTTCTGTCGGACGTGCCACTATTCAAGCAAATCCGCAAATAATCAATTATCGAAGGGAAATTTGTTTTTTTCAAAAGCCCATTAACAAATCATACTTCGATTTGCGATAAGCTGTTCCCCTCCATTTTAAAAACTGGCGATCCTCCTAAAACACCGGGTGTAGTAAAGTTAAGTATTAGAGTTCTGAATTAATTCAGATTAATCTATTTATCTACAGTTTTTTGTGAAAATACACATTTTAATCTAGCTTTATTTAAAATAACTAAGTTTCACCACAAAACGAACAACCTAGCTCAAAAACTAAAAGTGTATGAAACTGAAATTAAATATTTAGGTACCTGCTGGAATGCTTCGGAAACTTCCCTTTTTTTTTTTTACTTTTCAGTTCTTAGTATTTGTAAACACGACTCAAACGATGTTGATGAAACTCGTTGTATTTATGTACAATTAAATTGTTTTTAATATTAGGTAGGTCTCTTAATCCTCTTTGAAATAGTCTGATAGAGCTTAAATTAATTAAGAAATATTCCTTTAAAGATGTTATAAAAACTTTTTATTTAACATTTTGTCCAGTGACACTAAAATGTTATCAAACCAAACGTTGCCAGCAACAACAAGGTAGTGTAATGCTCTAGACATACTGTAACAGTTAGTGACAAAACGTTAATATGCATCTCTACATAATTTTTTTATTATATCTCTTGGAGACAGGAGCTATATTAAAAGACGACTTTGAATCAGGTTTTGTCGGCCGCGGACATGGTTTTTTTTTGTTCATCGAGACAGACCGGTCACATAGTAAATTTAGAATTAACAATAGGTGGACATAGTTTTCATCATCCCTAATTGTTGCTGGTAAAAAAAAATAAATAAAAAACTATGAAGAAATTTTATTTTGAACTAAATAAGAAAAAAGGAGAAATACTTTTCCATGTTGAAAATAGTTTTCTGTAAAAAACAGTAGTTGCAGTAATTCACCATTGGAAAGCAAAATATTTTAAAAATAATTATACCCCAACATGTGAGGTTGCATAATGAAGAAAAATTCACAAATAAATTGAATATATAAATAAATGTTTTCTGGTTTCCATAGTTATTATAACAATAGTCAGTTTTTTTACCTTCAGTCCTTTCATTTACAGGTAAGTAAAAGTAAATACTTACCTGTAAATGAAAGGACTAATTTTAACTCAAAGTAGGGTGGAAAACGAAAGTTGTGTGGTGCATCTTAGTTATTTTTGATTAATTTTTTTAATGTTTTCTTTAAAATATAGTCATCTGTAGAAACGCTGTAAATTATAAATAACTATCCGTTCAAAAATATAAATCCTGCTACTTGATAGGTGTTAAGGAAAATCAGAGGCGGTTTGTCCAAAGCGGACACACATTGGGAGGGCTCCTTACGGCCAACATTTTTCACAGACCAAGCCATTTTCCAGGCACGTATCGTTCCGACAATTCCATTTTCCAGCGAGGGTTTTCGCCGTCCTGTCTAATATGATTATTTATCTGTTAGTATTCCCGAGGTGTTGTTCCACTGCCAGTGCGAGCAGCTTATTGCAACGAATTGTCTCGAGTTAAATTAGTTAGTGTTAGATTGCTAGATGAAGTAATTGTTATTAATTTATTTAGCAGCTTCGCTAATTAGGTTTATTTATTTTATTATAAGACCGTGGGCAAGGTATAGTGATCATTACTGAAGTTTCAATTAATTATTTCGGAGTAAACTATTTCATATATGTAATGGAAGAGTGTAGAATTAGGAAACAGCATTTAGAAAAAAACTAACATAATTTATGATAAAATCGAATGTGATTTTGAAATAATATCACGGCAGACCGATTTCGAGAATCACCATCGAGCTATAATGTTGGCTCAGCACTTTCGTAGAAAAACGATTTACTGCGGCTAGTAGAGCAATATTATTTTAATTCGTTTTTTGTACTTCATATCTTGAAATTCCTCATATCTTTGAATGGGTGTTTTTTGTTTCTCAGTCCATTGCGAAAGCTATTGAAATTATTTGTACTTCAACATTCTAACCAATCTCACTTCAACAGTCTAACTAAAGACTTACCATTGGAATAATATTTACATGATGAGAAAACAGTTCGATATATGTTAAATACTGCATATTTTAAACTGTCTTGGAGATTTATAATACCTCTGATTGTGATATATTATATTTTTTTAGGTTGTCGAATTATGCGGTATGATTTTTTATGCTGCCTGAACTGATGAAAACTTTTGAGATTAGTTATTTACTTGAGAGTTTTCACCTTTTTTTTAAAAATTTTAAATATTTCTTCATAAGAACATCAGCTCGGTGGCCTTACATGGTTATTATAAAAGTTTGATTTTTTTTAAAAATCAATTATGAAGAGATGAAATTGTGTGTAAGAGACAGCCCTATTTGTAATGATATACCTATTAAACAATTATAAATGATACAGATAATTGATAAATAAATTAATATAATCATAGTTATGTAATTAATGAATGAAGAGAAGAATAGTAACAAAAATGATGCTATGGTATTTATGACATTAGTACAGAAATAATTGACATAATGAAAAATAATTTCAGAAGGATTAAGAGAAAAAATCAAATAATAGTAATGATAACAATAATAGATAAATATAGAGTTTATTGCAGGATCTCTTGGCTTCAGGAGGGTTTCAGTCTTCGGGATGGGGTTGGATTTCTAATCCTGTAAATGAAACTGCTAACTGTAACTGTAACTGCAGTTAACTGAGAATAGAATTTTGTAAACCATTTTTTAATTAAATCATCTATTAATTCTATTTTGTAGCTCGCGTTTTAATTGGCTATTTGTTATGAGCCTAGGGCATCTAACCTAATGTTTTAGAATCATCTAAAGCTGTTAGTTCAAATGGTAATTTTTTTTTTTAGGTGTATCATAAAACATAATATCTGACACTGACTGTTAATTGAAGTTTTTGGAATCACAGGTAACACTAGGGATGAGTTTATAGATTTTCGAAAAGGTTTTGTTTTAAAAAATGTATATTTTTAGAAGAAAAACATCATTAATTTGAAGTAAGTGGCTTCTGGACGAAAGTGAACAAAATGTAATTTACTTACATTTCGACACTTTAAAATTTTTCATTTTTCAGTAGAACAGATTTTTGTAAAGTAAGGAACAGGGCAGTTAAACATGTAAAGTGGGATATAAAACACCCAAATCCAGCAAAATCAACTTTATTGCGTAATTTTTAATATTAATTCATAAAAAGGTAGTCTAATCTTGTTTGAAGCAATCAACTGTATTAATGATTTTAATTTTTATTGTGAATACTGGATCACTCAAAATTTAAATTCTTAAACTTATCACAATCTTAAGTATTAGGAAAATTAAGCAAGGTGCTATGTAGAAATGTGTATTTAAATTATTAAATTCCCAATACTGGAGATGATGTTGCGTAATTCTGGAATTCTTTGTTACTCAAAACTATAATATTTTTGAAAGTAGATTATAGGAAGATAGTCCAGGTGGCGGTCAAGAAGCTATCAAAATAGTAAAATAAAACTATTAATTCTTAACCAACGTTTCGCCCCACTTTGCAGAGCATCATCAGGGCTGTCAGATAATTATTACCATTCGTCATCTCCATTTCAATCTGACAGCCCAGCGAAGCTTTGCAAAGTGGAACGAAACTTTATTGACCGCCACCCGAACTATCTTCCTACAATATAATATTGTTATTTGAAGTTTCAGTTTTTTAATTTAATCAAGAACAAGATAACTACCTATGGTACATGTTTTAATCATATTTTTTTGGGGGGGGGGGGAAATGTTTTTAATAAAAATCGAGGCTCAACTTGGGATTCTTGAAATACACTCAATAAATTTAACTAGAGCTTAAAAACGTATTTCTAATACAATTTGAGTCAACTTGTGATCTCCTAAAGTCCCTGTAGCTAGGAAAGGATAAAATAATTTTCCAAATGCATCGTTAGAAACTGCTAGGATTTAATATTTTTTCTGTAAAAAATTGCGCTGGCTAGTTTAATTAGCAGCTTATTTAAATTTATTTTTAATTTTATTGGTCTCTTTTTTCTTTTTCTTTCACGTGGTTTGGGTAGATGTAAAGTTTTTGTTAGAAAAAGGAAGGCCTTATTTGGCGGTCCGTCAGTGGGCAGTCGGACTCTAGCTCCTGTAGCCTGTTTGATCAATATCCCTGCCCTTGTTGGAGAGCCTCCTATAGCATCGATTCCTCCCCTCCGGCCGCAGAAGAAGAGCTATGATTAGTTAAGAGTTTGAGTACCGTTTCAATCAAGAGGATTCTAACGAACCTGCACAAGTTTGCCTTTGAAGCCAACTCGGCTAAGGGAGCCCTGATGAGGTGGACTCGGAGAACTATGTGAAGGAGACAATGGCTCGCAACTGTCTCACTCCAGAAATATTTATCGTTCCTTCCTCAAAGAGCCTTTGAATATTTCATTATCTCCCTCCTTGCTTCTTGATTAAACCTAATTTGTTATTCCAAGAGTCAGTTGTCAAGCTTTTTCTTTCGTACTATGAAAGGATATTTTGAGAGAATACGTAATATCATGGAATTCAAGGAGTCAAATGCAAATGTACAAGAGGCTATAAGCTAATTAAAGCTACCTTCTTAAAAATAAATTAAGTACATATTATTTTATAATGTTATAAACAAACATTATACCTTACAATGCCACAATTTTTCATTTCTGTTATGCATGCGTATGTATGTACTGTATAAATTTCATTATAATAAAGGAGGTTACGAAAAATAAATTAAATTTTTAATATCAACACCTTATAATGCCATAAGGCAATCAAAGAGAGAAGACTCAATAAAATATATATATATTATACATTTCATGTATTACGTGTATGAAGTACTAATTCTATTTTAATGAAGGTGAAAAAAAATTAAGTTTTAAGCCTACTTATTTACTAATATAAAACCTGAAATAGTAAAAAATGCCAAACCATTCCTTTAGACAAGTTTAAGAGCCCAAGTGGAGAATAAAAGAAGTCATTTCACCAAAGTTTTTATTACTTTAATGAAAGCTAACAGTTAAGAGTCAAAATTGATTGAACCATGATAAGCTGAAATAAAAATGGCGGTTGTTTTTCATAATGAGCTTCATATCTTTAAATCTGACAACATAAAAAAAACTTCATTGTACATTATTAAAAGCAAAGCAAATTTTCTGAAATATGAGCCCTAAACGTTCTACGTATCCTAACTTACGTTACTTTTTTTGTTCAATAGTTCTCTAGATATTTAAAAAGGAAAATTGTTCCAAATAATGAAAATATATATTTTGTAGATTAATTTCTGGATAATAATATCAAGGAAACTGCTTCTCTTTCTCCGTGCTATATCTTTTCAGTTGGGAACTATTCTAGTCTCTACGTCTGTACGTCGTTATTTAGATAAAAATGTTGCTTTTTGAAAAAATCTGGTTATGACCAAGTCTTAAAGGCTTAATTACATGCCAACATTCTAATATTTCTCTCCGCTTCAAATTATTGATCTACAAGAGTGTGCTCAGGGCGGCCATACTCTACGGAACACCTATGCTGACAAACATAGCGCTTACAACAGTCAAGAGGCTCTAACAGTTTCTGAAACATACTTCAAAGAGCAAAGATGGACCTGATACACTCCACACTCGAACTACCGACTGTGATAGAATTTATTTGGAAGAGGTATATTTTTTGAAAGCCTCCAGTACTGTACGAACCACTTATTGAAGGCACTGACACCGACAAGACGGCAACAAAGATGGCAGACACACATAAATACCCTCAGTCTAGAAGGATGAGTACTAACTGACAGACTTTTGACTAGACCTGATGAGCCCCGTCACTGCTTTCACTGATACAGACAATTTACCCATTATACAAATATTCAGCCCCCTGAATGCATTCCCAATGCAGAAAAAGAGATCACCTCAACTCGTTTTCCCATCATCCTCTAACATTAACCTCAGAACACCCATGAGGCTTAGAAAAAATAAAAAATGATGTTCGACTTTTTTCATGAAAATTTATTAAAATATTTATTAGCGACTGTTTTCTATATTGGACTAACTAACAGGAGAATAATTATTAAATCAGATGGCTCCTTACACTATAACTCAGATTAACCGGGTCGGATTTCGTGCCTGATTTGAGGATATGGAAGCTGAAGTAATGGGCTGATAGATCAGTGTCAGGAGTCAATTATCGAGGAGGCCCTGGGCCAAATTAAACTCCTGCAAAAAGTGCCACTGCCTCTCCAATAGCGAGCGCGGCCAGCTCGATCCGAGATAGCTTTTACAACCGGGTCGCTTATTTATTTTTTAATGGACTTCTCGTCGGCACATTTTTATCATCAATTTTTTTTATCAAATAAGAAAAAAGTTATTTAATCTTTTATCCACTTTTTAATAACAAATTCAATTTCTAAATCGACACGAGGGTAAAAACAAATCCTTTGAAGTCATTCTGACATATATCAGAGATAATAACTTAGTGGATTTCGTTACATTTGAGGAGGATAAAATATTCATATCATGCTTTAATTGCATACAGGCGCAACATTGTTATCTAAGCTGACACTATATCTAATGTGATTTTTCTTTTCACTTGCCGGTTATGGAGTTATGGACGGAAAAACACTTTTTGAGGTCTCCTGTATCCAAATAAACAAGTTTCGAAAAATTATCTCTTTTAATGTGAACGGCCGTTCACATAGGCTAAGTTCGAAAAAAAAAAAATGTCGCACGAAAGTGAAATAACATACTCAGGGTAGGTTTATGCCTGGGATGTTACAGCAACCTTTTTTATTAAAATCAATCAACTGTAAGGCCCACTTTAAATGATCGATTACACAATTTATTTATGATCCTTTCAAAAACGGCTCTTACGATTTTGATTATAATCAGTAAATCAATGTAAAAAATGAAATGGTCTTTAATAGCAAATAGTTCTTATCCTCATTGAAATCATGTAGATGACGAATTGAAAAAAAATAAAAATAATTGTCTCTAAATACCTTTAATTTTGCGTATTTTAAATAGATAACCAGTTCCCACTGTTAACAATAATACCAATGGATAAATACAAAATAGTAAAGAATTTAATGAATAATTTATGGATGAAAAAAAGAAAAATAGAGATAGGAGTTCAAATCGGAAAAAAACGAGACCGCCCGATCTCTTCCTATATCTTTCAAATGTACCTGGCTCCATCATCATTTGTTGAATGTATTGGCAGAAAAAAAGTTGATATTCGTGGTTTTCAGCTTACCTCTACATGGAATATATAGTAAGGAAAAATACTGGGATCGTGGTAAATTTCGTGTTCGTGAATTCGATCGATGTACACGTTCTGAGGTCCCCTGAGACCGAATAACCAAGCCTGTGTGCGAACAGCCTTGATGAAAAACGAAAGTTAGTACAAAACTGAAATTACATATTTAAGATTAAACTTGCTTTCTCTTACTCCCATTTCCAACAACCCTTTCATAAAAAAATATGAGACTACGATAAAACATTGTTAAAAGGGTACACTCACAAACGAACTAAACATATACTAGCAGACAAAACGCGAAAAAAAATTGAAACCTGAATTGTAAAAAACTTTTTTACAGTATATTTTATTTTTCTACCAAGTTTATTGTTCATTTTCCCATTATTTATAGTTTATATTTATTGACTAGCATTTTAAATTACTTTTTCTTTATATTGTGTCGGTTTTTTTTTCCTTTATTTAAAATTAAAAATATGTAAAAAGAAAATTCGAATTTCCTCACTATATCATGAATAAGGTATCTGCCCTGTATCAATTATTGCTTTATAGCAAAATATACATAATAATTATTTAAAACATCTATACAAAAATTAATAACGAAAATACTTCATTCTAGTTTACGGTGATTGTGGTACATGTTTTAAAAATGTATAAAATTATTTATTTTTTTCTAAAATGCGTTGGTTAATCACGTTCCATTTCGCAAAGGCTGAATTGATCTGATGGCTGCACACGGCAGACGAAGCTACAAATACTCAACTAAAATATCACCGGAATCTGATCTTATTTATTTGCGGCCGTTGTTGGGAGGCGGACGATATTTCATATTTACGATCAGTGCCAGCCCCACTATGGCTCACTAATTGAAACCCATTTCGGCCTCCACTAATTTACACTAACTGAGCTCTGTGGATCTCCAACCCCCTCAGACACTCCTGTCTGTAACAGCATTATTTATAGATTCCTTCCTTTGCAATATGCATCAGATGGTTTTAGGTAAGTCTTCGGTCTCCTCTCTGGCGGTCCCATGGCCTAAATTAGTGGCTAAGTGGTATTTTATATTATATAGCCTCATTTAGTGCTGTGAAAATTACAGAAGTACTTTTATGATTATGAATTTTCTTTTCTTTTTAATTTCTCTGTTGTAAATTTGAGTACGGTTTTTACGAAAGTTAACTACCTACTAAGGACTATAACTATATGTATATATTTGTTGAAATTAAATTTTTAGTTATGGATAAAATTTCTAAGTATATCACGTATACAGTCGCGTAAACCAGATGGAGCATAAAGGCATTCTAGGATTATTCGTATATGAAATTTGAGCCTAATAAGCTCTATATCTCCTTTGAGCCCCGTGACTAAATAAGAAT
Organism: Halyomorpha halys; assembly: GCF_000696795.3. NCBI lineage: Eukaryota > Metazoa > Arthropoda > Insecta > Hemiptera > Pentatomidae > Halyomorpha > Halyomorpha halys. The sequence continues at coordinate 450,399 of NW_027109839.1, forward strand.
AATAAGCAGTTTTAATTGAATTTTCTTAGATTATAGAGTAAGCAACGTGTTACGTTTAGAGGTGATTCGCTGACGAATCTGAAGGAATGCATATGTGACTTTAGCAACAACAAATGGTGAGGAAAGTCCAGTACAAAGGAAAAATTAATTTGAAAAACAAATTGATAGTTTGTGGGTCATGTAACCACTCATTTACAAGAACTGATTGTATGGTAGAAGGTTCAAGCCAAAGGTCAAAGGATAAGCGGTCATCCAAGAATTTTATTTATTTATTGACCTAAAAGAACCTACATCTCTTGTAATCATCCTTAATTGTCTCCTGTCCCGGACAAGCATCTGACATCTTATAATGCCCAAATTGTTTAGATTCCCTAGAAATACGTGCGACGTGAACCGGCCATCTGATTTGGCTTCCTCTTTTGACTGAAACGAAATCCAGTTTCACGTACATCTGGCGCAACTTCATCATCTTTAGTGCGGATTCTCTATCGTCCGTGTTTACACACTAGGCCATTGTTCTTGCTCCAAACGCGTCTTTCTCCTGCTAACAACTTGTATTTTCCAGGTCACAGAACTATAGGTGATAACAGGTCTTACAACTTTCTCGTACACCGTAATTTTGATCATGTAAGGCAGGGCTCTATAATCCAAACTTTTTCTCATGGCGAAGCAGCATCTATTCCCGGCAGTTTTTCTTGTTTTCAGTTCCTCCACCATTTTATTATTTTCAATTACTGGAGCACCCAAATACTTTAAAGTTTCGACCACTTTCAAGAACGAGTATTTTTATTAATATTTAGCGTACATTTTACAATTATATCTTAACAAAATGTTTGAGCTATTATATTGGCCTTAGTTAGGAAACGTAGATAATAATAATGCAAAAAAAAAAAAGATTCATAGAGTTAAATATATCCGACGAATATCCGTCAATTATTTGGAAATTCATGTGAACTTATTACAGGAATGAAAGAACATTATTAGGCTATTGATGTCATTTGCATCGACCACACTTCCGCAGTATTGGAGCTTTACACTTCCCAAGCATGTTCCTCGGTAGAACTTGTGCTCCGTTGAAAATGAGATTTCCCCTTTATGTAACAGTTTGGCTCCTGAAAGACTGATATCCCCTTCGCAAATTGCGTTCAGTTCAGCAGAGCCTGTCTCCGCTCTAATTGAGTAAGGCCTGGAGAAAAGTCGCCTCTAGCAGCATTTCTCCAGGCCTTTCCCTCCAGACACTCCTGAATTAGTCAATTTCAAAAGCTGTAAAGGTGACTAGAGGATGGCTCAGTACATAGGGTGATAATGATCTATCTGTATGCTTTTCAATGGCTTTTTCATACCTAATCCTTTAATTAAATTAAAAATAAATATGGTCCAATTAAAAGATAATATTAAATTAAGTTGGGCTATTTATACTTTGTACATTTATTAATTTGTTGGCTACGGTCCTTCTGACCAAGCCATCTTTACATATATCATCTGTTCTTATATGGAGCAAGTAGTGAATGATTATTAATAAAAAACAAATAATTTTCCTGAAAATCAATAAAGAAAGGGAAAAAGTATTAATTATTTTTTAAACCCCACTAAATATACCTATGACAAAGTTTTTTGTATAAA
>NW_027109839.1:452091-533943 GCF_000696795.3 Halyomorpha halys
TATATATATGGATAGATTGTTTATTTAATGAAGACTTTAAAATCACACTGTATTTTCATTATTTATTATAACATACTGGTTTTGAAATCCCGATCTTCATTTTCATACACCAAACCAACAATTTTGAAAGATCGTTCCTTATCAGATTGTTGTCCCTTCCTTCATCCATTCAATTTCTACTTCCGTTCGTCACTTCAGTACTCTTCCCACTTTCAAATCCCGTCAGTTAAATCACTTACAGGCCATTCAGTTCCAGAAGAATAAAAATAGAAGAAATTTTTTATCCTATTACAATAAAAATATTCAAATACTTACGTATTATTTTATTTATCATATTAAATTATTGTCTTAATTTATCAACATTAAAAATTATTCCATTATGATTTATTATACTTCTATTTTTTTTAAATTTCTTTTGCATTTATATATTTTACTCTCATAACCTAAATACTATTTACTCACTATTCCAGTAATATTTTTCTCAAGGTATGTGTTTTAGAATAAATACAGAATTATTATTATTATTAATTGAAAGGCTTAAGTTTCCTTTATAAAGGTTCTACTGAGGAAAATCTAAAAAATGACACTAAAGGATTACAATTTCACCTCTAATCCTTGTTATTCGAATATCTAGTTTGTAAATTAGTATTTGAAAGTAACAAAAAATTAAATTCAGATAATTTTTTCATGACAAATTTTATAACTAGCAAAGGAAGTGCAAAACTTTTTTTATATAAAATGGGAATATACAATTATAAAATTAAATGTGTGAATGAACTTGAATTATATTTTACTATTATGCATGGTCGCGTGTATGTGAATAAAATAAAATTAAAGATGTAGAAACCCGCGTCGCTTTACTTCCGTAGCAGCTATATGGTATTTTTAATAAATAGAAGAGGTTCTTGTTTAAACTAAATGGTATTAACAGTCTGTTAAAAGTTCGTGGAGTAAAAACATAATTGTCCGAAATCCGATATCTTTATAAAAAGTACCCTAGGAAAAATAATTTCCTACAATAAAATAAGATTAAAAACTGGACCCCACTTCAGTGGCATGCAGTGGTGTGGAGTGTCTCCGAATTACTATTGGAGGCCCAGGGTCATCAAGTAAGCCTACAGTCCAATTATTTTGGTCTAAATTTCATAATGGGCATATTATAAATATTAGTCATTAATAGATGATCATAAATAATTAATGAAATATTAATGTCAAAGCGTTTTTCTATTTTTAAATGAACACAAATAGGTTATAAAAACTTCTGTTTCATTTTCTTTTGATTTGAACACAGTCTACGTAAATTTATTTTTATATCAATATATACAAGAATAAATAATATTGCAGACATCAAATGATTGTATTCCTTTTAGCTTTTCTAGTTTTCTTGTTTCTCTGATTCATGGAAATTGCGTAGAGTTTAAACCTTGAAGTTTTATTTATTTATAACTAGAAAAGTACCTGAATGCAGGAGGACAAAGCTAGTACGGGGCAGCGGGCTGGAAATTCCATAAATTCTCACTTAGTTCTAATTAACCCGGGCCCCGACCTCACTAATCCCCAATTAATTGCATATAAATTCTCTCAATGAAATTCCAATTTACTCGCTCCCTGACAACGCTCTCAGGTCCGCAGTTCCTTCTAGGACTGCTTCGCTAGTTCCACTATCCATTTAACTATCCTGAGGTGGTGATTGTAGATATATGTCCTACGTTCCTGATGCTTTTCAATCTAAGGCTATAATGTGAGAAAATATGCTCAGTTTATGCAGTATATTCCTATAAAGGAAAGAAAAAAAAATTGCTACCTGAACATAGATACAAAGTACTACTTGTGGAGCAAATTTGTATAAGAATCGAAAGTTTAACTGTTACAAAGTCCTCTGGGCATAAGATCATTACTTAGAAACAGTATAGAAAATCTTTAAGAGGATGAAAAAAGAATTTAGTTTGTATACATTATATAGCAAACACAGGAGAAAAAAAATTAATATGCGAAAATCAACTGAATTGGCACAAAATTGAGTGTCGGCTTGACTGATTATTAGAAGTAAGAAGAGGGAATATTCCCGATACAAATAGGTATGTTGAACCCAAATAAATTAAATCGAGGAACAACAATTTATTATTCGTAACTAAAAAATAAATTGTATTCTATGTTTCTATGTAATATCTTGAAATTACACGCCATAGACTTATATTCGTAGGAAACGACGATAAAAGTGAAAAAAAATATATAACTTTTAGTATTTTATAAGTAATCGAATTTTCTGACGATAACTCGCTATTAATTACGCATCCTTAGTTCATATAAAGTATTTACAAATTTGGACGATTATATAATTTTTTTAATTGTGTCAATTTTTGTTCTCTTTATTTTAAGGCAGTTGTTTTCTAGATTCGGGGTATCGTTTTTTAACTATAGAAATGTTTTGAATCTGGCCTTACCAACATAGTACAGTCGCGTGTAATATGAAAAATATTTACAATTAAAAGTATATGATATTGAAGATGAAGAAGTCCATGAATCCGACAGTTTTTATGTCTAGAATTTAAAGATGAAAGCTAAAAGATTAACCCACAGGAAAAATACCTCTTATTTCCAAAAAACAATGAATATTAGGAAATCAACATTAGAATGCCAAAATTTCCGGGGAATCTACAAGGTGGATACTATTTACAAGATAATCTTAGTTGCATTATTTTATTACTATACTAGATATAATATGATGTGAATATAGCAGCACAATAAAGTTGGAAAGCGCCTTTTTTTATAATAAAATATTTTGTCTATCATTCAAAAAATTTCCGAGGAAGAAATTGGAAAACTGTAGAGTTGTGGATTAATAAATGATACAGTGTCATTACACAAATATTCATTAATTTCTATAAACACAATATTCATATTATTATCGTATATTGCATTATCGGATGAGCCTGGTTCAATATTTAAAAATCAAAAAAAGACACATATTAAACTAGAACTATTGCTGCTTCGTGTGGCCAGTATTCCATTCAGCGTGAGAAATTAAATGTTGGATGAATGATTTCAGAAATTTAGTATTGGCGAGTGTTGAGAAAGAGTGTTTTCTATCAGAAATACTCTTAAATATAGTTCTTTAAACCATCGTAGGAAGATGAGATGAGATCCTGAAAGATCTATTTACTCCACCCTTACGCAAAATATGCGGATTGTATTCTTCTGATACCAAGAACCTTTACTCCTTTTTCTGGAAAAAGGCTGGTCGTGAAAATAAGACAGTATATATGAAGTTAGGGAAGTCACAACAGTTTGAAGAGGGTACTGCACTGTCAGGCGAGTACAGGTTTAAGAGCTGTGAAGGTTTTTATGACAGCTGGCATAAAGTTGAGAACAGCTCAAAGATACAGGTACCTTTTTCGTAGCTTAGGAGTTATTCAAGTCTGCGTCATACAAAGATAAGACTTTTTTATTTAGTTATACTGACGTCTAGAGTGAGAAATAGATTATGGAAGAAAAAATAGCTGTTCCAGGGAAACGACATGCGTAAAATACATGTTAAAACAGTATAGCATAATTATTGTATATGGCTGAGCGCCAAGTCATTTTTAAATTAAGATGCATAGTTCTCCATCTAGTTAGGTGAACTTGTATTAGGCTCGTTTCATCAAAATCTGTCGAATCAGCCGAAAAACCTATTGTCGCCGCTCCGACATTGAGAATAATTTTTTCCTGAAATCAATTTAGCAGCCCGTTTTTTTTTCCTTTTGAAAATGCCTAGTTTCAAGTGCTAATGAATTCCTTCGTTAAGACAGGGACAGAAACGTTTATACCAAGTTATATCGAAACCTAACTCGGATTCCTTAAACAATAACACCAGGTTTGAAGGATCTGTAACGTAACAATACATTTTAGCCGAGGAATAATATTTGTTCTAATTTTCATCTGATACCTGACTTGTCTTCGCATTAAAATTACAGTACTATGCTTTTTGTGAGAACATTTCGTTTAAAGTGTTAAAGAAATATGTTAACGAAGATAATTTCTAAAGTAAGGCCTCTTTTTTTTTTTTAGAAATACTGAATTCCATTTATTATTAATAATATTTACATCGCTGTTGAGATCCGACATTTTTCTATTTTTTATAATTACCCGTCTCTTTCGTCGATATATCTTTCAGTTTTTCTATAAATTAAGTTTCTGTTGAAGCTTATCTTTCCCCTCGTCATCGGAGCTAAATCGTCTTTCGGCCTAATTTTCTTTAAATTTGGAAAATTGGAGACTGAGGAGGGTGTACCATATTTTCAACGTTTATAGTTGTCCCAAAATATATAAAGCCGACCAAAAATCCACATTTCGATCCCAAAATAGTTGTCATAACCTTACATTATTTTTTATAATATTTGAACCTATAACGAGTATAGTTGAATAAATATTTGAAGAATATTTTTATCCTAGAGTATAAATATCAAAAAATAAAATAAATGTAATTTAGTAATTCTAAACAAAACAATAGAATATTTTTATGATTATTCTCGTTTCTCATTCTATTCTTCAAAATCAGAAAAGAAATTCTTTAGGATATTCCCTCTCAATAAGTTTCTGAGAACCAAATGGCCAAGACAGCAGGATAAAAATAAAATTCGAGAAAACTTTATTAACCTTGGAAAATAAAATGTTTAGAAAAACGTCCGGCAGAGGCAAAAAATCCATAATAATTTATAAGATAATATAATTCTAGAACCTAATAAAACATTATTGGATGTTTATAATATTCATTTAGAACCGGTAAATATGTACATTTATCATTCTTTAATTATTTTATTTTTATTTTAATATTAATAAAATATACCTTATAATTTATGATTTGTTAGAGGATTTATTTTTCGTTGCTTTTTTTTTACATAAATGGTTTCTAATTTTTCATTCAATACTTGTGAATATGTGCATAAATACTAATTGCTCTTTCTTCTCAATTATTTTTATTTTATCAGAAGATGGTTTCGTTATGGTTTATATGATATAATGAAATTAAACATTAAAATTAAAATCTGTACTATTACAACTTATGATGGATTAAGGGTACTTTATAAGGAAGTACTGTTACTAGACCAACGGTTGTGATAGGAGATGATTGGGTCAGAATCACGCTCGACTACCAAGTTTTTACCCAATTTTTGAGGCTGGGTGGACCCCTGGTGGGCTCCAGAACCCACAGGGTTGACTCACGGCTACAATGTAACAGAAAACAGTTCTTTGCCCTGATGGATTTGAACCTGGGTCACTGGAGTTAGTAGTATCGTTCCTTACCACAGTGCCACCGAGCTCCATAATACAATCAAATGTGGTTTCAATTTTAAATTATAATTTAATTTTTTTTTTACGTTTAATGCAAAACAATATTTGATGCCTATGATATTTATTTATACATTGTAATCATTATTGCTTCTTTTATCCAATTTATAATCATTATTAGAGAGGTTTAATATCTCTTGTTTTTTTTTTGTTTTTTTTTGGCTTTGAATTACATTTCCAAATGCCTGTCATATTAGTCTAAAGGGACTTATTAGTCTACAGGGACTCCATATTAGACTACATATTAGTCTAAAGGGACTCCCAGAATAAATACAGAATATTAAAAAAATTAATAATAATATGAATACTTATTCATATTATTATTAATTTTTTATCATTTAATTGTTTATAAAATATGCAGCAATTTAGAGGATAGTGTATAGAGGTTTTTTGCATATCTGAAGACTTGAGATTGTAGCGCAGTCTTCTTCTGAAGAGAGAAATGCTTTATTTAGCCATGCTGTCCAAATACATCAGGTTGGTACAATACAGCATACCAGTCAATTCATAATCGGACATGTATTCACTAAATATAGACCTATAGAGATATATACACTACATAAAACAAATGAGAAGCTTTGTTTTCAGAGCTAATGAATTGTATCACGATTAAATACTTAATAATAAAAAAATAGATTGTAAAATTCATTTTAACTATTTTAACTCAAAGATACTTGGTTGTTCTCGTTTTTCATGGAATGGAATTTGTTTTTTCCTCCATACCTGATTATTTAGACTGTAAGCATATGAGCTTCTGCAGATTGCAGTTTCCTATTTGTTCTTATTTATATCCCTGGTTGAAAGCCCTTTTATAAAAGTTTATTATTTTTTTCTTTTTACAGCGAGGTGTTTTCTGCAAAATAAAAAAAGGAAAAATGATAAAACGTAATTAGGCCCTTAAAATATCCGAGAGGAGGCAAGTGGGATGGAGAGGAGCGTTAACTGTCTAATCAAACCCCACCTGACCACTTCATTGTTTTAGGGGGAAAAATATCCCGTCAGTATAATGAGCAGGGATGAATGATAGGGTTTCATTACTCCTACGGTTAATTATCTTTATAGCACTTCTGGGGGTTACATTGCCCCTCGTCTAGTAAGTTATATTTTCAATTTTGTTACTCTTGTGTGAGATATTTATATTGATTAAGCGCTATAAGGATATTAAAATTTTATTTTACTTTCCAGCTGGTCCGAACTATTTTATGACCTAAGCAATTGTTTATTAGCTCATATAAATTTAGGTATAAATGTACATTTGATATGTTTTAGTTCAAATTCGTTAATATTAAGTTGTTACATAATTCACAATGTATTGATAATTGGAAAAAATGTACTTTATCTAACTATTATAAAAACTAAGCTTTCAAAAACAGACAAATATAAATATAAGTAGAAAATAAAATATAAATATTTATATAAGTATTTATTTGAATTGCCTAAGCTCATATTTATTACTATTAAAATGCTATATTTACAATATTAGAAAATTCACAAAATGAATAAATAAAATAAAATAGTAAATGAAACAAAGCTACTTTTTAGTGATATTATATTCATGTATATACAGACTTTAATTTTTAGGAACACTTAAAATTAAACAATACTTAATCTCTATTAGCGGCACTTTTACTTTTAATTCTGGGGCAAATTAGGACAGGGTAAAAAGTTTTTAATCTGTCTTAAAAATTTTCTGAAAATCTATTCTATTTTTTATTTTGAATATTTTGTATTTAATTGATCTTTATACTTTTTATTAATTTGTTCGTGACTAAGACCTTGCAGAATAATTGTAATTGAATTAAAAAAAAAACTGGTAGTCAGATCTTTAATTTTCTAACAAAAATCTTTTTATCTATATTTACCTCATATTTGTCAAATTTATCAATTCGTATAGTGAAAATTTGTCATTTATATAAATGTAGTTGAATTTTTTTTTACGACCACATTATTTAAAATAATTTTCTTCACTAGTGTCCATGGTATAAGTGCAAAATATAGAGTAATAATATATTTTAATTGGAAGTTTTCTTCACCTCAGTATTTTTTTTTTTAAAGTCATTTTTATATTATTATTATATTGTTGAATATTTGTGATTATAATTGAGTATATACATCGTGCATGAACATTTTATGTAAACTTTTTCAATTGCAATGGTTTATATCAACCTGAGATAGTTTGATATAATACTGCTTGAATAGTGGCACATCTGACAAAAAAAATGTTTTTTATCTGACCTTCTCCATTTTATCACTCACTCACTCACTGTTGGGCACTACAGTCCTTGTTGTACCTGGGCCTCTGGAACCAGTCTTCCCCATGCCTCGCGGTCCCCAGCGAGACTCCTCTCCAATTTTCGATTCCCATCCCTCTCCAATCTTCCTCCAAATGATGATTTGGAGGATTTAATCATTAATTTGTGAAAATCTTACTAGCTTAGGTACAGTCTTTCTACTGTTTTTCCTTTTTGACCGCATTCCTCCAATTAGCTTTTTCTTAGAATGTTACTTAAGTCATTTTAATAATGAAATCAATCTACTAATAATATGACGATAATTGATTTAATACTTTAATGTTTCTACATGGAAACTATTTAGGTGCCATGCTCATTAGAATATCTCGTTGTTTAATGATGACATGTAAGTCTACTCGTTCCCCCAATGGAATTCGCTTCCACTTGGAGGACGGATCATTACAGAACCAGACAGGATCTTCATTCTATCCTAGATCCATTACAAGGTTTGTAAGCTGAGTACTGACAATGATCCTTTGTCCTGGTAGGGTAGAAAGCTTCCCATTCCCATCCTACCTGGGGAACGATTAGGAGTATTAAGGGAGGGAAGTTAGTGGGTGTTTAAGTGTTCCACATGTCTACGCGACGCCCTTATATATGATCTAAATGCAATGCGTTCTAATTTATGCCTGACCAATTATAATAAGTTAGTTGATAATTTAATTAAATGAATTTGTAGGGTGCTAATTAAACTTCTGTTTGAACATTAGATTGCTATCAGTTCTCAATTTAAATTTGGATATTACTGTTTGTTATTTATAATTTGAATTCTTCACTTTCAAATAGCTTTTATTAAGAAATGTTGCTTTTTTATTTGTGATGTATTGAAGTTGGTCCGTTAAAAAAAGTATCAGAATAAAGTGTAAGTATAAAGTGTAAAGCATTAGTAGGAATAAATATATTACCATCTGAAGATGATCATGACAGTTTAGGCCAGTTGTTATAGCGGAATATTAATAAATAAAAAAATATATATGTATATATTCTAACATTGCAAAATTTAATTTTGTTCTTTACACATTACCGTACTATTTTGTTTTCTATCCTATCTAGTTAAATTATTGGATATATCTATATCTGGGTAATCTTTCAATTGCCATAACCAAATCTAACGAATCTAAGATGTGATTACTTGATTATTTATATAATTTTTAAATTTGATCTTGTCTATACTTGTTTTTTATTTATTAATAAGATGCTTATATTATTGGTAACTTGTCTTTGTAGTAATAGTCAAGGCATGAAACATGACCTCGATGGAAGCTAACGTAGTTTTACACTTTTGGATTATTATTTTTAATAATGAACCTTTTTTATCGACTACCAAAAAAATAAGTAAGCAGCTCGAATGAAACCCTCTTTTTCCCCTCGAATCTTAAAGTTTTAAGATACATGTTATAAATAATCGAAAAATCGAGCAAAGTAATCTCGTCCACTATAAGCGATATTTTTGCCAATTCTACTTGGCCTATTTTTTAAAAAAAAAAGCTCCTATTAATCTCATTGAAACAAATACAATACACACACTTATCCTAAATATGTATATTTACATTATTTATATGTAAATATCTATACAATTAGAACTAAGATTTTAAATAATGCCATTTTCCTGTTTTAGCTACTTTTTTTCAATTTTGCTCGATTTAAGGAAATTGTTTACATAAGTTTTCCCTACCAGTTTTGAATAAATGTTTCAAAGGAGAAATAACACCGTTGCTAAATCCGGGTTTAAAGGGACGAGGTGGCCCCTTTTTATTATTTTGGCCCCTGTTATTTTTGGTGTTATGATCTCTTGAGAGATTGTGACATTTCATAATTTAATTTGAAAATTTTATCTAATAATGTTCGTATTCCACTTTTGTATGAAGTTATATTAATTAGGCAATATATATTAAATATCTGAGGCGCTATAACAACCAATATCCAAATTCAAAATCTAGAAACAAGAAACCACTGAAAAGTTAAAAATAATGACATGCAAGTCTATTCGTATTCATTTAATATAATGTTTATTACTTAGATTTTCTATTTAAATTTTTTGCACTATTTGCTTCGATTTATAATTTACATAAGAATTGAAATTAAATATATCCTACTTTATTGTTAACAAATAAATGATTATTTAATGACTTATTCGTTTCGATTTAATCCGAAAACAGAGGAATCACATAAATAAATAACGCAAGGAAGTTGTATGTCTAAGAGCAGCCTTGAAAAGTGGATACTGGCCCAAATCCGGGGCGACAGATGCTTAGTCTTGCCCGAGGCAGGTATTGGACAGATGCTAGATGGCGCTGCGATCATCATATGTTGGTCAGCTTCTCATATTGGTCAGATTTTCTTTAGTGGGATAGAATCGTTTTTATTTTATTTGTTATCTTCAAGTTTATTGATGTGTCAGATATTCTTATAAATAATGAATATTAAGTTATTGATATTAATTTTTTTAAAAATATCTTTATTGAAATTTACAACTGTATATTATATAATACATTCAGTAAATTTAATCTTAGTTAAAATGGAGTGTTACAGGTGTGTAGAGCAACTACCCATTGGTAGCACTCTAATGACATTTTACATGAGGAGGTCTCGTGGCCTTCTTCTTTTAAGGCGTCTCGGAGGATTGTTAGGAATGGAAGAGGATGTAAGGTTAGAAACTAGGGGGTTTGAGTGGTTAGGGAGTTTGTAATGGAAGAAGTGATATCTGGTTTGGGTCAGATCGGTTACATAGGGAACATTAAGGTCTTTAATATTACAACGTAAAATCTTTTTTAAAATACTCCTAATAAAGTTATATTTCCCTCAATATTTGTTTCTCCTATTTTTTCCTAGGGATTTATTTTATATTCAGGTAAGGTTCATCAAAACATTTTCCGCCATTTTGCCGGAGCCATCAGCTGAGGATATTCGTATTGGTACAGATCAGAAGCCGACTCATCAATGAAGCTACGAAATGGTCACCTCATTTGAAAGATAATATTTTATGTATATATTTTATTTTTATTTATTAAGGCTTTGGAATAGGGAATAGCTCATCCATTATCTTGTGCTTTCAGATTGTGTAGAAAGATAGTAACAAAAAAAAAAAAAATAAGAAGTAGGAATGATTCATTTAGAGGGCTGTTAGGGATAGATGCAATAGTTTCTTCTAAATACTTAGTGATCGTTTATCAAATTATTGCACGCGAAGTTCAGAAGAAATTTGACAAACATATGTATAATATATCTTTTGACCAATACTAGGAAAAGTAAATACTTCTATGAACGTAGGGAATTCATATTCAGAATATGCTTATGCTTAAAGTGGATTTGAATGTTTGCTGGCAAAATGGGCGTTTCTCTCGGCTCATACTGGCTATGAAAGCACACTACCAACTCCAAAAACGATCGCAAGGTAGTAATTTTGGCCGAAAGTGGATCCAGCCTGCCTTTAAGATAAGGCAGCCAAGCGATCCCCGCAAGAGTTATGCAAATGTTCCTGACCTAGCGGTGCATTATAATAAAAATACCGTATTCGTCGAATGGCCATTGGAGGAACAGCAGCTACGGGTAATGAAAGTTTTAACGGCGAAGCACCGAGACCGAACTGCCGCTCCAAGCGACCACCGGGCTCCCTCTATGACTCGTTACTTTTTACAGCGCTTCATAAGCCTCTGCTTTATGCTTATTGAAAGGAGGGGTTGGAGGATGTACTCCTCTTCGAATTGACTGCTCGCTATCTGGTAGCTTTAGTCCACGCCGATATACTATCCTGATCATCCTTAGACTCACAAGGAACATGTCAGGGATGATTTATACCAAAGAGTTCCACACATTGCCTTTTTGATTTTTTAATGAAATAATGTGATAGTGGACACATCGAGCAGTTGACAAAACCTCTTACTTCTGAGCAGGGGTAGTAGTATATATACTTTTAGTGTGTAATGCCTTATTTGTGGAAGAGAATTGCCCCTCTCACATTGTGGTAAAATTACGAATTGTAATTTTAAAAAATTCTAGTTTTTTCATGTTCGGAAATACTTCGGTAAGGAGTAAAATATGTAAAAAAGGGTGTTTTATATGTATTTTCTTAGTAATTAAATTTTAAAACACGGGATGCATAAGCCGAGGTCACAATACATGAAGTAGTATATTGTTTCCTTCCTCACGTTCTTATTAAAAAAAAATTTTTTAGAACTGATGAAGCGATAAACTCTGGTGCAAAGGATTGTGTTATCGGTTTTAAAGCCGGCGACTGAATTATCCAACCAAACCATGTTTCCTTTTTAAGTTAAAAAAAAATTTGAAAGCAGAGGAAGCAAACAATCTATCCATAGTATTAACTATATTTGGTAGACTAAACAGTTTATACGCCGTTCCCTACCCTTTGTGTTGCACGAGATAAGCTGAATGAATGGTGCTTGACGTTCTGCCCATGACCGTCACGGGATAAACCGTTTGGTACTTTACGCTATACCCGTGACCGTCACAGGACACACTGTCAGTGGGTTAAATCAGAACTATATTAGCCATCATGAAATAAAGCGGTGTTGCCAAATCCCGATAATATTTTTTCGTTTACTATATTTATCTCACTTTTGATTACACTAGCCCTACAGACGGTACGGCCCCTCCCCTTTCCAAAAACCACTAGCGTCAGACAACCAAGTAACAACCTTCAATGGACCCCTCACCTAACCTTATAATGCCAAAAGGCAATCCAAGGTATCATTAACACCCAGATATACATATAGCATACCTCCTATATGTATGTACCAGATATTCAATAACATCATTATAGGAGGGTAGGGAAAAAAAAAATAGCCCTACAGAACAACTAAATTGATCAGGAAATAAAATCCAGGTTAAGGCTTGATATTATAAAATTGAGAGATTGCTTGATTCACATTTGCTGTCCAGAAACTTAAAAGATAAAATTTACAAAATTATTATCCTTTCAACTTTATGGAAGTGAAACGGATGAAAACTGCCCTAAGGTTTTTGAAAATAGGTTTAGTTCATCGGAGAAATTAAAAGGTTATGCAACGTCGAATATAGGAAACTATAGTATTGTGGAGAATAAGTAGGGTTGTAGGACATAGTAACGAACGGATCCCTAAAATGTTAATAAACACTAAACCGACGGGTAAATATCCGAGGGGTAGACTGGGATGATTACGTTAATCGGTCGATTTGGCTTTGGACGGGTGACGTTAGACGGATGTATGTAGACAGCGATTGGTGGTATTAACATCTATCCTTCAGGTTTGCTAAGCCTTTATTATTTATTATTATTGTTTGATTCTCTCGCTATTGTGGGTTGAGCATCTGAGGTGGGGACCTAGAAGTTCAACCACATTCATATTTTTGTTTGTTTCTCCTTTTTTTTTTTTTTTTTTAAATATTTAAAATGTTATTGAATCTCATTAGAATGAGAACAGACTGTTGAGCTTCTGTTATATTATGAATGGAGTAGTGGTAACATCTTCCAATTGATATAGTTCTTTCACTTCTTGGTATTTCCTCAGTTTTTTTCCCACAGTAGAACTTATATTGTTATCGTTATCAGGATCCCAATATTAATAATTTCCGCTTTATTTTTTCTTAGATCTATATGGAGGATATCTGGCTTATTATGGCGTACTGTTTGGTCCGTAATAATTGATTCATCCCAATATAACCTGAGAGAACCTTTTTGAAGGCGTCTATTAGGGTGGTACTTTTAATATGGGCTCTTATCTTCAATTAAGTTGTACTTTATCACCAGGGCCTGATGCAAAATTTTGGCCCCATCATTGTGCCTCTGTAGGTATTCCGTACCAGCAAACACTCCACATCCACCAGTGATATGTTGGATTGATTCCAGCGTTACTGAGCATAATCAACACTTATCCTGTGTTGTTGGGTCAATGATTATTATTATTATTATTATTATAATTCATCTCACTATCACTATAATTATTGTGTATACAATTGGTACGCGTTTGGCATGGAATGTGATTAGAATTTCCAATAAACTCTTCCCATATAGGGTTACTCCTATATGGTTGCCATACAGAGGTGGGATCTAAATATACTACATGTGTCGTTTATAAACAATTAAATAGCTATAACCTCCCCGGTTCCCTGTATTAATTGAACAGCTGTTGCCTAATAGGATCATTTATAGAGTGGAGTAGTATTATAGAGTAGGTTGGCGTGCGGCACACCTTCCCCAAGGGTTAATTAAGAGTTGGCAGTTTATGGGATCGTCATCCGATAGGGAACTAAGAGAGAGGCTACCTATATAGGCACAATAGAGGAGCCAAGGGGGGCTATTGCATGCAATTACTGCCTCTAGATAGCTCCCACGGGTGCACCATTCCTCGTCCCCGAGCCCCTCCATAAACAGAGAATTATCCTCTATAGGGTCCTTAATGCTGTGTTAATTCCTTCTTTGATCGCTATCTCTCTCTTTGTTTTGTATCCGAGATTGCGCCGATCTATTCATACCTTGCTTATCTTATTTCTAGATTAAAATATTTTAACAAGTACGCCTTGAAAAACCCTTTCGTATTAAGATTCACTAAATTCTTTAAATTGTTTATTAGGATTAAATAGTACAGGGCTTCTGGGCTGTTGCTATTTTTAAGTTAACATTACTGCTTGCTCTCTATTTGATATGGCATATTCTGATTTGAGTTCATGTATACAGAGTCCTTAAAGATTGTTTATTGCAAACAACTGAATATAGTTTTTAACATTCATGTATCTGTTTTAGCGACGAATTAGAGGTTCTATAATTCTCAAATCTTTGGCCATTTAATTTTTATCAGATGATTATAATAACGGTCCAGGAACTCATTAAGAACCTTGTAAATAAGCAAACAATAAATCCAATTTTTCGGATAATGCTTCTTTTATTTTAAAGTTAAGTTTTGAAGAAATATAGGATTTATTTCGATCCATTGAATTGTTTGCTGTTTAGATTTATTATTTCCTTCACTTTTGAATGTGCAGTATCTCTTAAAAAAAAGATAGAGAGAAAATCTAATGCTTTCACATAAGGAAAATACCTTAAAAAAGAAATATTCTACGATTTATTTCTTATAGAAAATATAAATTTCAAATACGGTTAATTTCAAATCAGACACAAACAAACTTAAACAAGCATTATGCTGTTATTTGAAATACAATTAATTTGTAATAAAAATGTTTATATAGAAGATGAATGATATTTTTGGATATGTTAAATTTGGCACGTTTTTTAATACTAAAATGGACAAATAAATAAACTAAAATAAAATTGTAAATATAACCTGGTATGCAAAGTAGATTAGTTAAACAGTGTACTCTTGACAAAGTGATAGATAAGTAACAGAGTGTAAATTGAATAAATTTAGAATAAGTAAAATGATGAATGAAAATAGGTAATTCGACACAATATGATGGAAGTTGATTAATAGTGCATAGTATCTCTCTAATTTAATTATGTTTTATAGTTGATAGTCTAAGACATATTTTGACTAAGGCAGAGTAGTCTGCAGCATTTTAATGACATTATTAGCTTTGATATTATAAATAAGGTAGGATAATTTATAATTGAAAATGTTTTTAAAACTAATTTTTTTATGTATAGGGAGATGGTCAGGGTTGGACAGGGTCTGTTCAACTTATTTATTTGGACAGCCCTAATGAAGCCCTGCAAAGTGGGCCGAAACGTTGGAAAATAAATAGTTGTAAACTATTTTTATTTCTCTTTTGACCGCAACCCTGACCATCTCCCTATATATCAATTTTTACGGTCAACTATACATAAATATATAGAATAATTTTTTTATGATTAGGTTGTAATTGAAATTCAATAGATATCATTGATTATTATTATTATTGAAACATAGGAAATATAAGAAAAACATATGCTGAGACTATATGGATATTATTTATTGTGACTAATAAAAAAAAAGTTTTACTGTAGATGAGACATTTCATATTTGCTATCGTCAATAAAATGTTTAGATTAGCCTCATCTTAGGTATGTACGTAGATAGATATATATAACTACACGTTATCATCGATTTCGAAAATAGGGCCATAATTCCAGATTTTCAAGAAATATAGGATCCATTAAAAATCAAGAAACGCCAACTAGCCAAGACGAAATCTAGATGCTTGCTATTTCTGAAATTTAAAATATAAAAAAGCTGCAACATTCTTCTCTTTTTCGTGTGCTTGGTAATGTGAATTTTTTGAGATCTAATCCTTGTAGATCTCAAAAATCGGTAGAGAATATTCTTGGAGATAAGTTGACAGTAATTGATTGTGTTTCTATTTGATAGGAATTTATTTACATGATCTATTATAACGAAGATAGGTAATAATGACCGAATATGAAAGGACCAATTACTTTTTTTTTTACTTCTTCGTAATAATTAAGATTTTCCAGAAATTAGATCATGACGGTTCCCCTGTATCCCTTAAGATAGAATCATAAGATCAAGATATTCCGTATTATGTTATCCATACAATTCAGAAAATGGAATCCAATTACATAAATTGAAATTCATCTAATTTCAATTCATCCCGTTAAAGCTCTGATAAAATTCATTCAATTAAGAAAGTATAAAGCTATCTTGGAGGCAATAAAATTTGCATATAAGCCAGTCTAAGAATTCTACCTTTTCATGGTAGATTATTTCCCGTTGAAGGTAATTCATACTTCAAAATTTAGTGTGACTAAAATGGGGCTAATCAATAGGTAGAACCTCGTCAACACGGACCAATATAATCATCATTAATTATGTATTGATTATATTACAGTAAAATTACATTACGTATATTATATTACTAAAATACAGATATTACTGTATTTTAGTTAATCATTAATTTTGTATACTTTAGAGAAGCCTCACTTCTGTTGTATAATATATTCCATGTATTATAAATGTATGAACTAATGTTATCATTCTTGATGAAGGGTACGAAAAAAAAGCTGATGAATAGGAAAATAAAATAAAATACACATACAATTTTTAAATAAATAAATTAATTAATCAGATTAAAAATTGTAAAAAATTTTTTTCTTTTTTTTACATAGAAACTTATGCTAAAGTACAAAAGATAAAATAATTTAATTTAAAATTTTAGATTTGTAAATTTGTAAAAAAAAAAAATAAAAGAATATTCTATTAATTAATAAATTTTGGCTGAAAACCAATTGATTAATTTCAATGTAATTTTGATCCAAAAAGATAGGCTGTGGTGGAATAGGCGGGATTTGAAGATGGTTGTTGATGCATAGCTCACTAAAACAGTATAGTATAGTAGATAACCGACTTCTGATTTTAAAAAAGTGAGGTCACTAATTAAACTACAAGACGATCCTTTGTATTCCTTTTAATTATAGATTTATTCTATAAATTTGTATTTAAAAGTCACAAAATATGCTTAAAACAAACCTTGACTTGAATATAATTTAAAAATTTTGTTAGCCTACTTTATTAGGATCAACTTTTAGTTTTTGTAATTTGTAATGCTTAAAAACTAATATTGTAGGATCAGCAATGTTTAGTTCTTACGTTTCATAAAAAAAAAAAAAAAAAAAAAAGCTTTTGATGTAGAACCACATTGAATATAAGCAGAGCAAAAACGAAATAAGACAATATAAAAAATTTCTTATATATAAAATATTTTCTTTTCTAGGTTCTTAGGGTGCATCAGCAAGAATCCTAGTATAGCTAAATATGTTTTCGAAGTTACGTTAATTATGTATATTAACTATGGAGTAGTTATGAATTCATTAAGTTTTCCTTTTGTGGATGTTTCCTATTTTTGGAGTATGTATATTTTCGGAGTAAAAATGATTGCGACAGCAACTATACCTAATAAAGCTTAGGGGTCGAGGTCGTTCGGTTTAGGGGACATTCTTAATATCCCTAGACGTAGATCCTCTCTCGATAGCCATCTCGAAGAAGGGAATATTGGAGGATAAATAGCCATTGATCTCCTGCTTAAGAGATTATCTAGCATTAATAGAGGATTTCTCTCCTCAATGCCTCAACTTATCATTTACATTCTATTTTACTGCCTATAAAAAACATTTATTATGAATCATTGTTTTTAACAATATTATTATGTCGACCGACAAAGTACGAAGATAAAATTTACCTGATCAGACATTACAGAGGTAATCGCACAGTTATCAAAAGGACTATCTGTTCGTACCAATACCAAAACATGACAAAGCGTTTAGTTTTAATTAAAGCCACAAAAACGGGAATCGTGGCGTTTATTTGACGTTAATTCCTTTTATTATTGTTTCATCTGTTATAAAAGGCTCGCATGCTTTGAAAATGAATGTTTGAACGACCTGTATGATCGAATGGAGAGATTAGAAAGAAATATGCTTTGATTTTACAGTGATCGAACACTGGACGATTTCGTGGAATTTTATTCTTCTCCGAAAGTTATTGTTATCAGAAGTTCCTGGTAATACTGTAATACCTTCATTGACAATTAAGTCATTGATGATGTGAGGTTTTATATTCTATTTTTTGACGTGACAACGTCTTATAAATTAGATTGCAGGGAGTCATGTAGGCAAAAGTGTAGCGTAACGGAAATAGAATGGGCGTGGCTTAGTAGTATAGTAGTGGGGGTAATTGAGGTTATAGATACTGGAAGTCATGTAGGCAAAAGTGTAGCGTAACAGAGAGTGCGGTGGTGGGGGTAATTGATGTTATAGATACTGGAAGTCATGTAAAATAAATATCTTGATTCAAATATTGTGTGTCTATTTTATTAATATTATTATTCCAATATTTAGCGTAAAGTTGTCACGTCAGGCGCGTTTATGGGGTAAACCCACACATTTTTTATTCTTGTATTGCCTTAATAGACATAAACGATTGGAAGAGAAAATAATTAAAAATAAATTTTTTGAAGATAATTTAAATTATTTAACAGTTAATAGAAATAAGTTGATATTTTTAAATGTCTTTTATTAGTTCAGAAATTTTTTAAACCAGACTCCTTATACCATCCAATGTATGTGCATATACAGTACATATAATTATTATATCTGCTGTTCCTAATTCATATCTGTTATTTCAGATGGAGAACCCGTCGGATTACTTTTCAAGTTTTCTCCCCTATTACCTCATTCCTTATTTCTTAAATCTAGCTATTTATTTCTCAAATCACTTTTATCTAATTCGTAATCGCCATGAGAACTTTAAATTGTATGATGTTGAAGCATGTGCTTCCTAAATTAGCCTTTCGTGACATATTCTCCACATCTTTGCATTACTGACATCCCTATGATTCGAAAAATCATTGTAATTTGCAGACAATAATATAGCCATCTACTATCCAATTCCGTCATTTAATCTCCCAAAACACCTTTCCTAAACCAGAGAATGGTCGAATCTTCAGATAGTAGTTAATGAATCAAAATGCTCATATGTGACATATCTTCCGCCACAGTTACAGCACATCAATCCAATTGTATACCATACTTATAATTTTGTACCATCTGATACAATGCAACGCTCCTGTTTTAGACACAAGAATTATACGAAAGCCACATAATAGGTATAAATAACAAAAACAGAACATATTTAGGAATATACAGCAAAACTAATCAGGGAAAAACTATCAATGGCTAACACAGACTAGAACATTGGGCGCCAAAAATAATCGATTATGAAATATCCAAACTTTCCTCACAAAAATTCTGATAACAACAGTCATCTGATAACAACGCTTCATATTAGGTCTTAAAGACCGTTCTTTTATACTTTATGTACAAGACCTTGAATCGGCCAAAATTTTAACTGCACATTTCGATTCATCTAAATCCCTTATGGATACTTATCTAGAAACATTAATCTTTAAAATTCTTTATTTTTTTTATCTAACAAAACCAATCATTTAGCAAGAAAGAGCCTTTTGGCTTAAATTTGAGCACATAATATATGTCTCATGTATATAAAACGATTATAGGACTGATTATTATGAATTTTAAGGCATTGAAATAATGAATTCTTCTTACCGTTTTACCAAAAATTTAAACTATTAGAGTAGTTTTTCTGTTTAAGCGGTTTCTATATCCCAAAAACAACTTTTCCGAAGATACTAATTTTTTTTTAATAATACTTATTTGACATCAAACGTTTTAAACAACAAATTTTTCTTCCGATAAAAGAAAAGAAAATCAGTCCTACTTAGTTTATTTCAAAAATCTTCTATTTGGCATCGTTCTAGTTAAAATAAAAGTTGATTGAAACCATATTGGTTAATTAACCTATTCGATCTAGGAGGCGATCACCTGGAATAACCCCGTAGTCACAAGGTAGTGGCAGGAAGCGGATTAACATCAATCACAAGGAAATATAACAACCTTAAACATCATTCTGGGGCGGAATTGAGCATAAACCCCAGACTGCGTCGGAAATCCCAGCAGACGGAACTGCCAAACACAGCCTTGTTAATAATTAAAGTAGCTCCCTCCGCAAGCTATTTCCGGCTGACAAAGCCGCCCCCTAACGGACTGTTAACTCAGCCTGTTTTATTAACAAAATTTCTGTTTGCGTTTTTTAAATACTCTTTCTTATTATTTAAATATTTACTTAAATCCGATAAAGCTATATTTACTTCATTATGGACTAAAAGTATCAAAGATGTTATCCTCTTTTGAGAGTGCTACTTTATAATGTTTTAGTTTCGATTACATATTTTTATGCGTTAATTACAATACTACACCGAGTTAAATTTTCACTATTTCACATTGTAATGAACAATGTACAAAAATCAAAATTTTCGTTTATCATTACTAATTTTAAATATGTAATTATATTAAGAGGCTAGTACTCTTTACCATTCTTTCCCTCTCTTGAACTCTGATTAAAGGGTTGTGGAATCAGGAAAGATCAAGTGGATATCCCTATTTTCCCCTTTTATTTATTTATAAAATACTTCAATATTTCATATTTATCCATAGTTAGTTATTGCTAACTGTTTATTTTCTTGAAATAAAAAAAATCGAAGGCACTTTAGGTTTTTTTAAATTTTTTATTTAAACCCTGTCAAACTATTTCTATGAGAATAACACCTAGCTCATATTAGAAGCCGAGTTCAATAAAAATCGACCCGTAATCGATTTAATAAAGTGGCCCATTCAATATGGAGATGTTATAAAGATGCTGTTCCATCCCGCCTTAAATATGCAATTAAAGTTTTGTACGACTTTACGTTTTTGAGCTGGGCTGACCCACATATACACCTAATACCTTCCCTCAGTATATTTTCAATCATAGGTAAGTGAAAGTAAAATTGGTTAGTTAAATTATTTAACATTTAATTAATGGCATACAATTTTATACTTATTTATTCTTTATCTTCCTTTTTTTATTATTTTTACTTATTTGTTCTTTTACAATTTTTTACTTATGTATACTTCAATACTTTTTACTTTATTGATTTCTATATTTTGGACAACGTTTCGAAGCATACTGTCCATTATCGAGTGTATCTACAAATTATTACAATTAGTTAAATCTTATCAATCTTTATAATTATTAGTGCTATTATATTTAAACAATTCATAATTATATTAATATATTTTATATTAGTAATAATCACTATATAAATAGAGAAAATCCAATTATTTGTGATCTATTTCATGTATAAATATCGTTGAATGTAAAATATTTTTTTTAATTTAAAAAATAATATAATAATACATTTCCTTCTAATACTACCTAGGTATCTGTATTATAAGTTATTTTCTTTTTTATTAAATTTTTCCTTATATATAGATTATGAATTTATAGATTGTCTAGTTTTATTTTTTTTTCTAAGGCCTGAAATTCCGGCCGAAGTATTGGAACTAATAAATTAGTAAAACTTATTTCTGTGTATTCGCTGACAGCACCACCAACCCTCTTTTCATAGAAATACAAATATTAATACATACTAATAATATGCACTAATAAATAATAAATATTAATAAAATACAATGTTATTACATCTAGTGAAAAAAATACCCTAGATACATACAAGATATGGTCTAGTAACTAGACAGGCTTGCTGCAATTGATGTAATTTGTCATGACTTATTAGAAAAGGCTTTGTTCTAAGTCTTCTTCTAGCTCTGCATTGTCTTCAGGAATCACAACAATTATATTCTTTTCATTATCTTTCTTGTGGTACACCTAGTCAAGAAGCTGGTTGAAACTTCACATTTGTATACCACAGGATTTATGAATTATACACAATACCATGTACTATTTATTGGATGTTCCAATCATCTGAATCCTGTTGGATATCGGACCGGCTCTCCACCACTCGGAGCCGAAGCAGACCAGGGCCCATCAGTCATCGAATCCCGCCCTGGTTCAGAGACGCACTAACAAAGGAGTACCGCCTCAGAACCAGCATCAGACCGACTATGGTAATTGGTGGCCGAGGAACGATAAATTTCAAGACCAACTAACACCGTAAATTAGCCGACCAACTGCTCTCATTTGCCGTACCTTAGTTCAATAACAAACTTCCAGAGCGGCTAGTCCCGGACTCTGAGTCTCAATGGCTTTTAACAATTTATAGTCTCCCCCTCCATGGCTGACAGCTGAAAAAACTGTTCTCTCCAGTTCTATCTCCTCCCTGATTGAAATAGGCTTCTATCCAGAAACTTGCTTCTTAATTACAATGACACCGATTCTTATTAAATATTAATTTTCATAAATAACTATCCTTTATATATTAATTATTCATGTTTATTTTAGGATCATAATTCAATGTTGTGCTTCGGTAATTATGGTTTTTAAAAGCATTACTTCATTAGCCTGTTGAAACTATAATCTTAAGCACATTCTCATATAAAAAAAAAGAAAAGAAAACGCAGTTTAGTTTCAATGGTGTATACTACTGATAAAAAAAAAATCATTTTGTGTTTGAGGTATTTCATTAGTTTTAGTAGTAGTAGACTAAAATTAATTTTTAACAACGCTAATACCGTTTGGAAAGTCAGAAGGACGACATAAGTTAAGAAATTAACCGCAGTCTACAGGGCTATCTTTGGAATACGTCCAGTTCTAAATAAAGTCAAAACTCTTTTTAGTCACTTATGCCATTATTCAAGCGAAGCAGCGGTATATGAAAGAAAGTAATTTCTATACGCTTTTATAAATGGAGAGATTATTGAAAAAGTCCTTGTGCATTGTTGACTTTTATGAAAGCTTTATATTACACCCTTATTTGAATCCTTGTATTTTTTTGTTGAAGAATAATATAATTTTTTATTACTTTTCTTATTTTTATAAGTATTATCTTGTTTATTAAGTAAATTCGGTATAAGTGCATATTCAGGGCAAGTTCACCAATGAGTATTTTATGAGGTTTTTTAATTGATTTTATTTACTCCCAATTACTATATATGGTAGCTTCTTCTTCAAAACTAATTTGAAGAAAAACTATTTTGTTGCACTTACCTCGATTCACCTAGTATAATTATACTGGGTTTCCAAGTGTACAGGTTCACTCACCTAAGTTCTACCAATATCCGAATTCGAATTTGGTTTTCTATAGATTATAGTGGTAGCATACAGTCTGTCTCTCTAGGGCATTGCTGATTTTGATTGATGGCCTTCTCCAGCGCACCTAACTTAATAACAACTAATTTCCAATAGATAGAGATGCTTTTTTAAGGGACTTTGATAGTAAATCAGATTTTACAAAGAATCCAAATTGGGAACATAACCTAATTTAACGTGACCTGAATTTAATGTAATAACAATAATGCAATGTTCTGCATTACGAGTAAATCGCTAAAAACGATAAGGTTTTTTGATGATTTTCTTGATTGACTGGGAACGCTAAAATGGCATTTTTCAGTATTGAGTGCTTCGTCGCATGACAGCCATTATAATATCCGCTATCTTTCAAGAAAACTAAAATTATGATGATTCGTTGAAGGAATTTCCATTAAAAAAAATAATTTATAGTTTTATATGTTTGCCACTACGTTTATGCATAAAATCGTTTTGATTTCGTGATGATTCACGCCTTCAGTATTAATTCATTTTAAAATTTGATTTACTATCAGAATTAAGTATTATACTCGTGCTAAAAAGAGCGCCATTTCATTTAAAAATTTAGATTTAGATGGACGGAAAAGAACTGTGAAAGGTTAGAAAATTAAAAATACCCTCTGAAGATATTCCAATGGTCACTGCCTCGATTCTGCGAAAATAAAATAATTTATACATGAATTGTAAGTTTTATTTGTATTGAACAAGTCTCAACGAAAAGCAAGTAAATAAATAAACATTAAACATATCTATGCTTAGTTTTCCTTTGAACTTTCCCTTGAAGAAGTAAACATAAATGATATGACATCTGTACTATCAACATGTATATAATGCATGAACGACTTAAATCCACTGAGATCTTTTGGTTCTGTTCACAAGCTGGAACATCTTGTTCAGAATTAATATTTTAAGATATAACATCACGTGTAAGTTAGCTTTGCCACTGCCGTATTCCTAATCCAGAGAGCCGTGAACTTCATAACTCCAGAGCATGTTCTCATTAGTCCCTGGCACGTAAGAGTAAACTTAAAGAGGAACTCAAACATGCAGAGACAGCAATCCCAAGTTGTGGATTAGAGTTGCTGAATAAGGTGGGAGGACAATCGGCGGGCCTAAGGGGCCCTCTCTAGATTAGGCGGAGCCCGAGTCCTCGGTGGGGTCATGTAGAGGCTTAGAGTTCCTCCTTATACCTCTGCTTAGTCTAATCGTACCTCTTAATAGAGCTCTTGGATTAGCCTGCATTAACATGTAGCGTAGCTGGTCTCAGTTCTCTATGTAGGAACGCCGTCTAGGGTTTCAGAATTTTCATCAGGTAAAGTAAATGCTGATATTATGAGTTACAATAGATACATTTATCTGCCTCCAGAAGTTATATCAATAATAAATTATGAATGAATTTTAAAAAGAAAATAAAAATTCAATATAATTCATTAAACATTTCAATGTTTACTGTAAAACTTTTCTTCCCCGGAATTTTTTTCTGAAAAGCATAACTTTTCTTAAAGTTATAATAAATGTAGTTCAATAATACTGGATTATAAAATCCTGTTTTTGTCTAACTCAGATTTACATAGTTTGGTATGTTTGTAACAATTGATGTAAGAAACGGTAGTAGTTTGTAGATATTTAAATTATATAATAAATTATCATCCTAAAATTTTGGGTGAAAGTCCCACTAATTTATTCGTTATAAATAATGAATGAAATAAAAGAAGAAGCTACTGTTAAATAAATAAGACTGCTGACAAGTAATGAAAATATGGAGCTAACGTGCCAAACGAAGTAATTAAGTTGACGATATAGTCCTTAAGAACCTTGATGTTATCCTAGATGTTTTGAGGGTTTGTCAGTGAAAAGAAATTTAAGTTCATGAAATACATAGTAAAACAATAGCAATACTAAAATAAATAATAAAAAATTAACACATAAAAACAATAAGAGAAATAAAAATTGTGGCTGTCATGGGACTGGCTGACAGAAGTGAAATAATGTATTAGAATCTAAAGCTATAAGAGGGGTATAGCTTTAGGCTTAAAACCTGATAGGTGACTATGAGTTAACAAGAGCTTACTCAATCGGGCTGGCACTGCTGGGATTGTTAATCTCTTATAATATTCTAATAGTCTATTATAATATCAAAATTTTCCTGCTCAGAATTTATCAATGTTGCCTCCCCTGTCTTATCACTTACGTTTCATCTCTGTATATATATATTTTTTTTTCATTAATTGTAAAGAAGTTTCACTTCAAAAAAATGGTAGTAAATGAATATAGCAATAAACATTAACCACACAGAAGCGCAATTTATTTCGATTAAAAAATTAAATTAAATTTGATCGCTTATTGCAATTCTTATAAAAATTCTTTAAAATATTGAAAAAACGCATTTCATCACCACAATTTCGAATTCATTTTCTGAAAATATTGGCTTGATTGTAACTAAGTTGTAACTAACATTTGTCGAAATAGATTTAAACGTTTACAATCATTTCAGGATGGCAGCACAGAAAATTTTTCAAAGGAACTTTTCTACGAAAGAAGAAGACAATTTACGCCGAGCAACAAACAGTAAAAATAAAAGAAATGATTTCCACTTGATAGTTTACAACTATCGCGAAATAGGATCATTAACAGATGTGTATCAAGTCAATCATCTATAAAATAAAATAATTGCAAAGAACACAATGAAAAATATAATCTATCGCTTATAAATGATAGTGAAAAGCATAATTTGAGTTCAACAATGATATCAACAATAAATGTTGAAATGAACATTATTTTTGGATGGTAGTCATAGATATAAATGTAGTGTTTCATTTTTTATGTAGTTCGGTCAAAGAGCAGTCCAAAGTACTGCATTGCCCCTTCTTGTGGAATTCATAAAAAAATACAACATGTATAATAGGGGTATTCATGATCTATGTTAAAGCGTGTTAAATGGAAAAACTCGTGTTAAATCGAAAAAAATGGCCTTATTTTACCGTGGTAAAACGAAATAACATTTAACATGGCTGAGAGTCTGTTACTTGGTCAGTTAAATCGAGAATGACGTCACACAATAGACCAGTTGAGATCGCCGCCATATTAGTTGTTGTGACTTTCAATACAGTTGTCAATTAGCTCATCTTCATTCTCTTCTTCACAAGTTTGAAGATCAATAAGACACTCATAAGCTAAACTTTCACACAAATTCCACTTTTCACTCACTCTAGGCATGTTTTAATTAATTACTTAAATCAAAACTGAAGTAAACAATAACATGAGGGTCTGGAAGGAAGGTTATGAACATAAAGGCTTATACAACAAGTTGCTGAGAAAATCCGCTAGGGGCTCTTATGCATTTAACGTTTAACATGACTTCAAATAGGGCTGCTCACAATCCTATAGTTATAACATTTAACATGGTAAAACATATAACATTTAACACAACATCATGAATACCCCTAATATAGGCTTAGTACTGAAAAAATGTGAAAGTAGGGTGGCACCGTAGTCGGCAAGTTTGTGGTTAAATTTTTATTAGTGGACGAGGGGAAAACCTTTGTCCGAAACTTTTCAGCTTCCTCAGCGGGTTTTCCTTTTTGCCTCATTCCCCCCACCACTCCTCCCAACCTCACATTATTTAGCCCCTTCCTCATTCCAGGTCAGAATAATGGGCTCTTTGGGCCGGCAGTTGTATCGACATTTTTTTTTATTTCAGTGGCTGCTGACTGAGTGCTTCGAAAAGAAAATATCCGTCCAAGCTTCCGGAGTTTGCTTGTATGACGCTTTCACTTCTGAGCGGTTAATATAAAGACTTTTTGGTCAGTAGTTTCGTGCTTATATTCTTATAATATTTCACATAGGTAAAATGATTGGTATCAATTATTATCTCATATACAGACATGGTGCACACGATGGAAAATTAAAATTAATCACGACAAGTCACAACATGTCACATTTACTCTACGACACAAAACATGCCCTTCATTTTACATTGACAATCACCCTACACCACAAACAAACACAGTAACTTATTTAGGACTTACCTATGACAGAATGTTGACATGGGGCCCACACGTCAAGACAAAACGTAAAACGCTAAATTTCCGGCTGAGACAATATACCATACTACACAGACGTTCTAAACTATCGCTCAGGCAGAAACGTATACAATTACTTCCTAAAATCCATTAGGTCTTACGCCTGCGAAATTTACGGACCAACTAAAAAGACAGATAATACGAACTTTTCAATCAAGATTTTTAAGACTGGCAATGAACTCACCACTTTACGTTTTAAACGATACCATTCACACCGACCTACGCATTCCGACTGTAACGGACCATATTCATAGAAATTACAAACGGTTTCACAACACGCTCCATGGACATTTCAATAAATTTATACAGATGGCAACACATGACATTCCTGATGTAACTCAGCGTAGGCTGAAGAGGAGTTGGATGCGGATTATTACCTCCTAATGTAATAAAATAATTTACCTAACGTCAGGAGGGTGCACCACTGGGTTATATCTCCCTCATTCCCTGGATAGAACATCTCATTTGCTGATTGTAAATGTACATTCACAGGTGCAAATAAAAAAAAAAGAAAATATCATTTCAGTAAAAAAATAATGAAAATCCATCCATACAAAACAGAATATAATTGATTATTTTTCTATTATTACAGAACAGCGCCTTAAGGTTTTACAAATGAAACATTACATAAAATATATAAACTGAAAAAAGATGAGTTGGCCGTTGGGTTTAGAAGGCTACACAATACTGTATTAAGGATACTACACCCCGTAAATTTCTTTCAGGTTTAAGCATTATGGCGAATAAGTTGGGTGTGTAAGGTGTAAACACTGAACCGACGGGTAAACGTCCGAGGAGTAGACCAAGGTGTAGGTAAGAGGATTGCGTTAAAACTGATTTAGTAACTTTGGGTTTCAAAGGGCGTCATTGGACAGATTTATGTAGTGAGCCATCGGAATCGAACCTTCGGGTTCGCTAAGACTTTATTACTATTCTCATATTCATGCCATTGTTTCGAAACTGTTTTCTATATTGAATAATTCATAAATGTTCATTAAAACGTGCTGGTACCAGTTTAAGAGTATTACTCTAACCTCTAGGTGTTACCTTTGGATGACGAAGACCAAAACCCGGTTCCCGATTAATCACTTCTGCGCCCGATCTGTTTGAGTACCCTCCAATAGCCTGATAGGTCTCACGAGTACTTATTGGACCAATACAGTACAATATTAAACAATCTAAGGGAGACAATAATCAAATTAAAATACTTTTATATATTTTTTATCAATGATAAGTTTTTCCTTTTTCTCCTGTTCTTGGTAATCATTGGGTTAAGAATAATATATCAAACGTTGAATACGACCTTACTGTGCAAAGGGCACGTATAATCATCTTTATTTTTTTTTTTATCAAATAACCTCCATAATTAACTTTCATGAAATACGATTTTTTCCTTTCAAGACCTCTGGAAACAGGGTCATTTATTTGAGATATACCTTAGTTGATCTTACTACATCTTATCCAAATAAATACAAGATAAATGCATGAACCTTTCGTAGCTTCTTTCTTATTTATTTATGTTGGAGCTACAGCCTAGTTATCCTGGAGACGACCTTACACAATGCTCAGATTAAGCTAGGTTCTACGGATCGTTAATTTGGGGTTTTAAATATTATATTGATGAAAAGAGATAAAAGGGAAATTGAAATATTCCTGTAAATGGATGAGATAATAAAAATACAATAATAGGTGGAAGAGAAAGAAAAAAAGGAAAATGCGATCATGGACAATAATATTATTGATAAAATAAAGAATAAGCTAATACAATATTTAGTGTAAAAATAAAGAATACAATAGATATTAAATAGAAGAAAATATAAATGATAGAAAACAGCAAGGAAAATAATAAAACAGAAAAAAAAGAAACCTTCTTTGAAAGATAAAGTGATATTGAAACAATAAAAAGATAATTTAAAAAAAAAAAAAAAAAATTAAAATTAAAGGATACTCATTGGAAATAAAATACTACAAAATAAAACTAACCTAAAGAGCTCTGGATAAAAGCATATATGAATAACACTGGTAGATATTATTACAATATTTAATTAAATTCTATTAAATATTAATACCAGTTGAATGCTATTACTATTTTACCGGCCTAAAGAAACAAAAAAATATAATGAATTTTAACTTTGGTGAAAATGTACAAATTGAAAGAGATAGATGGAATCAATGAAGTCAATAGATATAGATGTTGAAATAGAGGTAAAATAGAAGTGAAGATAGGTAGAACAGACTAAAGATACACCAAAATAGGTGAAGAAATAAAAAGATACACTGCACATACTCTACTAGGTAATGGACACCGTTATCAATAACCCCAAGAGGTTGCCGGTGCAGTAGGTAGGAATTACTCTGCTAGCAATAACTTACTTTAAGATTTTTATGCTATGGGAATACATTTACAGAAATTTAATCGTGCATGGTTTAATGATTTAAGGCTGTAAAGATAAAATACATGGGAAAAATAAAGGTAATTAAGGAGAGGAAGGTAAGTTTGGAATTTGTTTAATTGAGGTAATGAATCAAAAGTGGCCTGAACAAGTATTTATCGGATAGTCACTGAATTTCAATCAAAGTTTTATTAACAATATCTTCAAATTTTTCAATTAATTTTTCAATTCAGTTAATTTATAAGGAATGAATCCAACTACAATACCTTGTCTAAAAATCGTTCAAGAAGACTAAAACTGTTCTTAACCTTACCCTGGATTTGGGCCGCCAGCGAACTGGACACCGCTGGAGAAGCATCAACCACTGCTCTAGGATATAGCTCGAGGATCGAGTTGCCGCCGCACTTAAGAGCTGTTAGCCATCCGCCGGCCTGCAGTTCTCCTCTTACCGGCGATCTGCTCTTGAGGGTCAGGCTACAAGGCTCTGCGTTCCTCTAGGCACTGTAACAACTCAGGTTTAAAAAAAATGATTTTATTAGTGGCACGATTGTAGTATCATAATCTTACGATTAGTGAATTTTTGCGTGTTGCATTAGTATTCTTCACTTTTAAAGGTGACGATTTACGAAAATTTTTCTATAAACGCCAAATGGAACATGAAACGACCTTCTATTGAATGCTTTTGAATTGATGTAGGATTGGTTTGAATTCCGTCGATCCTAAACTGTAGAACATCATCAAAATCCTATGGTATTCTAACCGACCATGAGTGTAAAAACTGATATAGAGCAATGCTAATAATGAGTTTTGAGGCCGTGCAATGCTAATAATGATTAACATTGTTAGTTAGCAAATATAGTACAATTTAAATTGACGGTTTTAATTTAAATATTAAAATAAAAAAAAAAAGTTCTAGGAGTATTTATTTGAATTAGTAAAAAATTCTATTTTTTTTATTGTTGTTTTATTTATTGTTTTGATGGATAGGAAAGCTTTGTGTTCATGTAGAAAATGAAAAAAAGAAGTACCATATTGGTTGTATCAGATTCCTTCTAATACATTCCCTTAAGCATTAGTGAACGTATTTTTCTATGATTGGAGAAGATGGTCGGGGGTGTGGTCAGCAAAAAGAACGTAGATAAACAAAAAATTATCTATTTATGCCGACATTTCGACCTGAGTTTCAGGTCTTCATCAGGGCTATAGATCAAAAAGAGATAACAATAAGACAGAAAATGAAATATATGATACAATCGGTAAGTGACTTCTATATGAAAATAACTTATATTTAAATATCAGTGAAAACCAATATTTTAAAAAAAGGAACAAGATAGAAGAAGAAATATGGATAATGGGAAATGACTAATGTAAAAAATATGAGAACGAGAGAAGAAACTTACATGTTAGCAAGGAATCCTGGCTAAAACTGATTGATTTTTAGAAAGCCACACTAGAGTGAGCGACGGAAGGACAGAGGATTCACTAGAAACGTAACTGTCAGGAAAGACCGTTGAGATAAAATAATTGATATAAAATGATAATGATAAAATAGAAGTAAAGTTAAAGATTAAATACGTAAAAAGTGTGAAATGTAAAATTATGAGAGCCAAAGGTAAGAAAATTGTTTAAATAAGTTTTAAAAAATTGTAGAACTGGTTTAGATAAGTGTTATATGGGCCCTAATTTTTATTGTAATAGTAGAACAAAACGAAATGAACATAGAAAAAAGACAACGGCAAGTAAGGAGTTATTTAGAAAAATAATAATAATTATAATAAATAAATAATATAAAATAAATTATAAATTTTTTTTCCTTCCTCCTTTATTAAAAAAATATATATATAACAATATTAATGTATACCTGAGCAACAAACATGTAACTGTTGCCCTTCCTTTTCCATTATAAGGGGTTGGGCTGGGTCCGCTCAAAGCAGGGGTTACAACGTTGGCCCTGGAGTCGCTGGCCGTGGATTACAAAGAACGGGGAGGCGCGCTCCTCTGGGGGATAAGATGGGTTAAGATGACTTCAGGCTGCTCAGCCCGAAGCCCTTCCCTCGGCGGGAACGTCGACCAAGGGGACAATGCTTTGTCACCTCCCGGGTCTTGGTGGACGGGCGACCTCTCTGAACAGCGGGTTAGCACATGCTTTCAGCCCATCAAAAAACTTGATGTGCCTACGGCTTATGAACTCCGGCACAGAGGGGAGCTGGAGCTCATCATGGAGAGCACTGTTCCTGGCTCTTTGGAGTGAAGTTCCTCAGACTATTCGCCGAAGGAGGGAATTCTGGAAACTCTGCAGCTTTCTCATCGTGGTCTTGAAGAAGTGTCGCAGGAGCAGGACACCATTGAGCAGAGTCGGGCGGATGATTTCTTTATAAATCTTCAACTTGAGCCGAAGTGATATCTGCTATGAAGTGAGCAGATGATAGAGCCTATAGGATTTCGACCAGGCCAGTTTGAGTTTCTCTCCGACGTGACTGGAGAAGGTAAGATGCCTGTGAAGTGTCACGCCGAGGTAGGGGATGGTGTTCGAGAACCTTCGGCTTTCGCCGCCCACTATGAACCGCTGTGGGAGTTCGCTTTTCTTGGCCTTCTGGAAGGACATGACTAACGCATCTGTCTTCGCTGGATTCATCCTGATGCCGTTTCTCTTCAGTGCAATTACGATGGTAGCAGAAGCATTTTCAGCATGTTGGAGGGCTACCTTCGGACTCATGCTGGAGGCGTAGATCCCGATATCGTCTGCATAGTGCATGCAAAAAATAAATAAATAAAATAAAATAAACAATGAGTGCTTTAATAAATTAACTATTTGGGAATAGGCTAAGAATAGGTTTTGTTTGTCCGTTTTGTGATTGACTAAGGAAGCTTCTAATTGTATAAAAAATACTTTCAGATAACAGTAGTTTATCGTAGTTAGGAACAGAGGCTAGAATGGAAGTTTTATCATAATTAAAAGAGTGTTTGAATGATAAGCTATGTTCGGACGATTTTGAAGCAGTGAAGTTGCGAGAAGAGACAAAATATTAGTGCTGGATTATGCGGTCTTTAAGTAAATTTTTTGTTAGGCCAATGTAAGATGCGTTAGAATTAGAAGTGGAACAGGAGATACGGTACACAACATGACAACGATATTGTGGAGGAATAGGATCTTTAAGATGGGTATGGATAAAAGACAGTTTGTTATGGGCTTTGAAGGCGAGGCGGAGGTTGAGAATGGAGGAACGTAATTACTTATGAATGTAATCTGAAAGAAAGGTGATATAAGGTATTGATCTATATAAGGGGATGGAAAGAGATTGAAGAGAATTTTGTGTAGAAGGGATTCGGTTTTTATAAATGTATTTTTATATGCATTGCTATATTTTCAAAACTGCTTGTCCGAGTACCAATATTTGGACGGAAGTTGGGAAATGGCCCTGCATTAGTCTTAAGACATTCCATCATATATTAATTATCCCATCATTATTTAATGGGGATCCAAATAGTTTATCGAAGTATTAGTCTCCTTCCTTTTGTATTAATTAATGAATGAAATAAAAAAAGGTGTGGATATGGTTCTTGCAAGAGGCTTTATGAACATTGTTGCCGTACCATCACACAGAACCGTATCCAGGCTACAAACCAGCACAGCACTAACAGCTGATGTTGAGATAATGTTGCTCAATGAACAAAAACCTGAGTAGAGAATAAACTTGAGTAGGAGAGAAGGGCGTTGCTAATGGCTGCCTGTTATTGGCCCAATCAGTGTCAGTCACGGCCGATACTAACTGTTTCAGTGACCGGTGACGTCCGGTTTCCAAAGCCTGGTCTTTAACACCTATAATATCCTTTGTAGGAGTTTCTACGATAATTTCAATATCTAATGGGAATTTTTGTAATTAAAAAAAAAAAAACTTATATTTTTACCCACATTTTCAGAATTTGAACATAAAAATTCAGAAAGTACTCACAAAAAATAATAATTTTATTGTAAAAATAAAAACCGAGTTGTATTGATTGAATAAAATCTATAAAGTTAATTTAAACCATATATTTATAATTGGAGTAAATGAGATTTTAATGTTTAGGGCGGTCATTTATGCTTGTTGAACCACATTGTACAAAGTTATATTTATTATCAGGGCCATCCTTACAAAATCGTTTTTCTTTGGTAAACACAGATTTAGTCCACATATTCTGCGGTCAATCCACCCAATGTCATGCTGTTTCCAACCTTCTCAAATTCACTTTTGTCAACAAAATGACTTAAAAACGAAAAATACATAATTTTTAAATAAAACCCAATTTCGTTTCCTGCTTATGGTACGGGTAAAATATCAATACATTGTTGGACATCTGTTGAGGTTTTTAGTTTTCCTCTACACAATTTTCCTTCTTTTCCTGCTTAGTCAATCGTAGTAAGGATAATTGTGCCGGGATTTATTTTTCGCTCGATAAGGGTGCCATGAACTTTTTTTAGCCCAACAAGGGTGCAGGAACTTTGTATAGCGTAGCAAAGGTGCCTCGGAGAAAAATGTTTTGGAACCCGTGTTCTTTACCTTGGGATACTGCTCGATTATGTTCTAACTATTATCGATTTCATCATTAGTTATCTCATTGTATTAATTTTTTTTAAGAAAAGAAAAATCTTCATTATTTAAAAAAAATGCCTCGAATCTTCTCAACAAAATTACTTCATCGATCACCGGCTACTGAATAGCGAACTTCAACACGACCGCAAAGGGACTGCTTGTTGATTTAGTTTCTTATTTGTTTCAAAAAATAATTTTACTCGACTTCCTTTTTTTTTTATAGAATGGGTTGGAAAGTTTTCCTCATTGAAGTTCTAAAATTATAAATTATGAAATTTGATTTAACATATTAGTAAAGATATGAAATCTTATTCAACATACTGACACAATAAAAATTGAGCGTTCGAGCTTCCGAGTTTTTTCACCTCATTTAGTTATGATAGCGAAGTGAGCCTGAGGTGAAGTATTAAAAGCACACTACACGAATAGGCAATCCCATGATTTCCCAAGAGAGAGAACGCTATCGGCAGAGATGAGTTTTGTTCTGAGGACTGGAGCAGTCCCTGGTGCCTCTTTCACTCTGCTTCTCCAGCCATCAGGCACAGAATGGTGCTACAAATATATCATCACCCTTGTAGGACGGCTCAAAAATTACTTCAAGTTTTGTTGAAGAGCTTTTAGTTACTGAATAATTATTCTGTAGTAATGTCAAGGGTATCCAACACAATGATAAATACCTCCATGTATACTATACACAAAAAATATATTTTTAAACACATTTAAATTAAATGAATTGAAACTCGATATAGACAATTTGACTATATACAAATTTGGCTTAACACAGGTTATGAGTATCAGGTGATGAGATCACAATAACCAAAAGACGCTTCTTCTAATGTATGCCAAACTTTTTTTTTTAGACAAAATAACATCTGATTTGTTTTAGTTTCTTTTGAAACCCTTAAATACAAATTTTCATAGGAAGCAAATATATGAAATGTTGGTAGTGACTTTAGGAGGATTTATAAATATTTTAAATATCGAAAATTGAAAGTAGAACTAGATATAGAAAATTATTGGTTAAAATGTTTTTATTTCAATTATATCTGCAAAATGAATTACCGAATGTCTAGCATCTATTTTATTTTAACTGTTATTTTGCTGTTTTATAATAATATTAAAAATGCTTGATTTTGTAACAATGGTGTTTATTTATTCTGGAACAATTCTTTTTAGACTTAGAGAAATACTTTATTTATCTATGTTGCCTAAATACATCAGGTTGCTATCTCACACAGCATACTTATCAATCCGTAATCGGGCACATATAAATTGTACATACATGGTATAATCAGGTATAAAGAGATATAATAATAAGATATAATAAACAATTTTTTTTCCCTACAGTTTCTTTTTGCAATCAATTTCGGTCTGTACAACAAATACAAACGTTTCAATTCATTCCTATTTTTCTTTCTCATTTCTGCTTCTCCAATTTCACCATTTCACAATTTTTAATTCACCCGATCAACAAATTCGCTCTCCGGAATTCACCCTCCCAGATCCTCTTCAGTGACCATAATAATAATAATAATAATAATAATAATAATAATAATAATAAAATAGACATTGAAAATGAGCATTAGAGTAAAATTCAGAGATTAATGCTACTACTACTACTTCTAGCGTGGCTCTCCAATCCGATGTTGAATCCTGGCCTCCTCCAGCAGCCTCCGCCAATTGCCTGGGTCCCTTGCAGCCGCCATCCAATTCCGAAGCCCCAGCAACACCATCGGCCCATCGCAGCTTTGTCTTCCTCTTCTCCTGGTACCATGGAGTGGCTCCATCAGTAATTGTCTTGGTGGATCCTCACTGCCCATCCTAACGACGTGTCCTGCCCATCTCAGTCTTGCAATTGCACCATCATCACTCAAACTATATAGGACTCCGTAACATAGTGTACAGCTCCTGGTTTTTCCTCCTTTTCCACTCTCCTGTGATGAGAACACCACCATATAAGCGTCTGAGGATTCTCCTAAAATACAGATTTTGTTTTGTAGTGATATGTATTTTTTCCAATCATTTTCTGTTTCTTGTTCTGGTTTCTGTACCCAATATTTTATGTGTTTAAAAGTAAAATTTATGTTATTATTTAATGTTAAGTGAAAAAAGTGCTGCTGTATTTTAGATGTTATTATCTCAAGATTTTTTTTGTTTGTTGAACATATTTGTTTATTACAATTTGAGATGTTTCTGATTTGTATAATTCTTGCTTTATGTTTTTTGAGGGTTTCACATATATTGCTGCAATTTCATAATCAATTTCGTATAGGGTATTGTCTTTATTCCAATTACTTATCTTTTCTTTCATGTTACTATCATAATTATCCAGCTTAATACTTTCATATCAAAACATTTATAGTTATTATCTGGAATTTTTATTGGTGTTTAACTTTAGATCAATTTTTGGAATCAGTTACAATATGGCTTGGTTTATTCCGTCAGATTGAGCTTCGTTTCTGAAATCAAAAAAATTTCAAAGGATCCTATAAAAACAAAAAAAATATTCTGGTAAATCAAACCGGTTCGGAAGGAAACGCCTCGATCATTCTAAAATTACTACTATCCATAACGTCGCTCCTGATGTAGATAGTTATTGACGTTATAACGGATCATTAGTTTGAAGCGATCAGTCGGTTGATGGAGAACCCGCCTAACATGTATTGCATGTCATATGCATTGCTGATCATGAATATTGGCTGGTCTAATATGGTGATTAACAGGATAGGAAGCCAAACACCGGCTGGAATGGGCTATATACCAGATAGTTTTTATGGTAACGACACATCACCTTCACGTTATGGTTTAGTATAGTAGTTTATATTTATACACGGACTTTGTCATTTCAAAAGATCATTAAAAATTATAAACCGCTTATAATACAGTTTCAGCTATCCTGTCTTTTATAGGAAAGGTTTCGGGTTTTAATGAAACGTTTTTAGGATCGAAAAATATTTTATATGAGTTCCAGAGGTTTTGCCAATATGCCCTAGAGGCCAAGAAAGATAATATTTTACATCATTTTATTAATTAATTATATCATGATTTTTTTCTTTTTCTTTGTATATACTTATTCATCATTATATATCTACTGATTTGTTTCTTTGTGGTGAATAAAAAAATATTGCTTATCATGCTAAAAGGGTTTAAAGCTATAAAAAACAAAATAAACTTTTAGTAACATAGTTCAAAAGAAAATTGTTTAGAAAAAAAGAAGTCAGGTTCGTTTTCAGCGGCCTTTAAAACCCATAAATATGAACTTTGTTATAAATTAAAAACTAGAAACTTTTTGACTTGATGCTTAGACGAAAACATTCATGACTCATCACGATTCTATGACCCACTTTCTAAGGTCAATCTGTCAAATTTTTTTCCAATCATCGTATACTTTCTATAGCACAGTCAGGTAGTTATACGTAAACCAATTTTTTTTTTCTTGTGTAGAATAAGAAAAAAATATAAACTTTCTCATTAAATAAGTTTGAATGTGTAGAAAAATAGAAAAAATAGAAATCGGCTTCCATTAAAATAGACCATAAAGATTTCTTTCAAGAAAAATCATGTCTGACTTCTGTTTTCCTCTAAATCATTTAATACTCCTACAATTGAAGTTTATAGAAATCAACAATTGGTTCATTGAATTGAACATTAGGTTCAAATTGTTTTCCTTTTGTACACATGTGATATAAATCTGCTTTGTATATTTTATTTGAACCATCGAAGTATATAAATACATACATACATACATATATATATATATATATATATATATATGTGTGTGAGTGGCCTCATTCATATATCAATCCCTCTTCATCGATTGTCGCGGTACATATCTATGTCTTGTATTTTACCAAAATTCGTACTGAAGTGTTTGAGGGCATTAAAAATGAATCTGACTTTTTTTTCTGTAAGAAATTTATTTTTTGCCTGACTTTCAGGAAGTGACTTTTGATTTTTGTAAATTTACATTTATTATTTATAAAAATTTATTATTGGTTCAGGGCGTGGGTGATTAAATATGAAACGACCCTGACATATTAACAGCTTTTGTTTTAATAATGTTTCTCATTGATTATGTATACGAATTTATAATGGTGCATTCACGAATACCAGAAAAAGTGCATCAGACGTAAAATATTTAAAATAAATACTGGCCGATTAATGCATTTGTCGGATTAGGCATATGGTGTGATGACATATAAATTGGCTTTATTTTGACTGGTTATTCAATGGTTTTTTCAAAAACTCAAAATACGGTCTAGAAATCTTCTAATAAAAACTTTTAAATATAAATATATATATTTTTATATTGTTTCCTTCAATATTAATTATGAAAAAACGTGTGAGCCTCCCGCTATGAGACAGGACGTGAATACGGTGTGATAGCCATGACAGGCGGAGTGTAAGGGTGTCCTCGACTGGAACTAACACCGAGCCACTAAATATAAACTAGAAGCCCCCTGGGGCCCTAGCTTTCATCACCGCCCCAATATCTCTATATACGCCGTCTCCCTACTTCCCTTGTATTCGTAAGTGTCGTCTACTTGTTTATTCAATTATTTATTCTCAATGATCACTATCAATGAATAAACTATCTCTGTAATACCTCCTACAAGTCCTAAAAAATGAAAGGTCATAACAGAGAATTATTCGTGTTGGTAGTAGGAGAATTCTAGAATACCTGATTCAATCTTTTTAAGCCTGAGAGGTTTTAGCATCACTTACTTATACATGAAATGATGAGCTAAATAGCAATAGTGAAACATATATAATTCGTGTTTTCGACGAAAAAACAAGTTCTGAAATAGGGGTTAAATGCAAGATTTTCAAAAGCTCTTTCTCTGATGTACGTTTAATTTTGTTTATTAGACGTTATTGACGATTTCTCATAGTTACTGATAATAAAAATAGACGAATATAAACTATGAAGTAATTAGAAAATTAACTAATTCAAGAAAAAATAGAAATATTTTTTTAGATTATTAGAAAAACCGGGAAATTATCTGATTGTTTGTAAATATGTATATAGATTATATTTTATGATATAGACCAACTCCCTCAAATTGTATGATTGTAACAGAACATAGGCGCTAACGACCAAAAAGCTAAATACCTCTAAACAGATAAAAAAAATTCAGGAAATAAGAGTTGTAATATAAATGTATTATATAAGCTAAATATTTTAGAAATATTATTTGTCTAGTATATAAAGTCTTAGAAGAAAATGAAGTGTGACAAAGAAAATAAATATTTTCGTGTTTCCATGGTAAATTTAATTGCAGTGATCATTACGATGTTATGATGTCATATAATAGTAACTACCTACTTGTTTTTTTTGTTTTGTTTTTTTAATTATCGATCTCCCTCACTGTGAAATAACCAGCTATTTCCAGGATTCAGTTGAGAAATATTCACTCACATTAGCTCATCATATTCATACTTCTTCATCTATATTCATGAAATGTATTGAAAAGGATTCTCATATAAAAGTGAGTTATTATTCTCAGATGCCGACCAGACCCACCATAACTGATCCTCAAATATAAAAATGTAAAATGGAATCCTGCCAATGAAACAGTAAGATACCGGAGAATTCACCTCGATCGCCTTACCTGGAATCAACATATCAATATCAAACTAACTGAAACCTATGCAAGGTTAGCAATACTATATCCTATCGTAAATAGAAAATTCAAATTAAAACCAGAAACAGCTATTCTTATTTTTAAAACAATCCTCAGGCCACTGCTGATGTACGGTTGTGAAGTTTGGAGAGCGGCATCCTTCACGAAAAGGAAAAAATTACAATCTTTTCAAAATAAAGTCGAATGAATTGCAGTAGATGCTCCTTGGTTTGTAAGAAACAGCCGATTTCATTGGGAATTACAAATAGAGACAATAGATTCATGAAGTTCCACTCTCAGTTACCTACAGTTAAAGGAGCAGTGGCCTACAATTTGGGAAACCCAACCAGAACCCGAAGACTGAAGCCCAGGCGGCCGCAGGACATCCTGTTACAATTCATATATTTATCAGTTCTGTTATTGTCATTATAATATATCATATAAAACTTTATATCTTTTTATCTTAATTTTTTTTCTCTCTCTTCATCCCTTTCTTAAATTCACTTTTTTTTCCCATTAGAATTCAATAATTTATTTTGTTGAATCCATAAATATCTAATGTAAATGGCTTAAATAAATTAAAATAGTTGTTGATAATTATGAAATATTTTGTTTACGTTCAATTAATTTTAATTGATAAACATTTATTGTTGCATCTTTTAACGTTTAATATAAAATCAGACGTGTAATGTTACCTTCTCAGTTTTAATGAGCTCATTAAAATTATTGATCCACAATGTGTTGAAATAACGTTATTTTATTTTTAAATCATTAGTTAACAACATTCATCAACTATTGATCGATGTTACTGAGGACAGAAGTTCGTTCTTTTTTACCAAAATTCCTAAGGTCTTTATTCTTTTTTTAAAAGTGATTATTTTTTCTTACTATACTGGTGGTATTTTCAGTTTTTAAAATACGATAAAACTACTTATTTATCTCAATATGTATATAGTTTAAATAATATATTTGTAAAATTTTGTAATATTTGAATTTAGGCATTATCATTGTAGTAAATTTTACTCATGATGCTTTGATTACGCTTGTTTAGGTCTTTTTTTTAAATTTTCCAAAAGCTATTTTTTTGCAGTTGTACTTGAAAAATGCTCGTGAATCGGGACTATTTCGGTAAAGGGGGAATTATTGAGGTTCATTGATTTCTTTTATATCATCTGAAACTAATATCCCGATTTCCAAACTCTGCCTTGAAATTCGTTTGTGGTCCATTTGAACTGGACTCAAAGCACTACCGATTTTCCACTTCTACAAACCTTTTTATAGGTGGCGCATTTTCATCTCTATTCCATTTTTGTTGTCATTAACTTGCGTTTCCATCTGAAATTTCCATTCTTAATCATTTTCGAGTAATGTTCCAAATTGGAAAACATTAATTCACATGTATCTTTCTACGGTTGAAAAGACTAAC
Source organism: Halyomorpha halys (assembly GCF_000696795.3). Taxonomy (NCBI): domain Eukaryota; kingdom Metazoa; phylum Arthropoda; class Insecta; order Hemiptera; family Pentatomidae; genus Halyomorpha; species Halyomorpha halys. The sequence continues at coordinate 493,361 of NW_027109839.1, forward strand.
AGCTACGAAGGAATCCCAAATGCCGTAAGGAAGGGCGGCATTATAAGCAGCGATATCTTGGTCCATTTGGCGCACTCATCCCTTATCTCCATCCGGTGGTAATAAAGCCGAGGCTTTGGTCTCTTTTACAGCTAGCTCTTCACGTGTCTCCTCCTGATGGCAGCTACCATCCGCATTGGTGGCTTTATTGTCGAAACACAATGGCTTGTGTAGGATCTTAAAAGTTTGGCGGGATGGGGGGGAGGGTTTTTATTTTTTTGTGAAGTTTAAATAACAATGCAAGTACTATAATTAATTATAAGCTGAATTATGAAGTTTATTTTTTTTTAAATATAATTATAAGAACTTTTCTCTAGCATTTTCATAATCTTTGTTTCAATATTAAACTAACATGTAAGATTCTCGATTAATAAGAATAATGATTTCCAATTTTTCTCAACAAAAATATTCCGTGATAAATTTTCCTGAAAATTGGCTTGGCAATTTAATTCAAATATACTTTTTCTAGATTAAAAACCAGCTATGTGAAGTTCATCAACATAGAATTACTTATAACTAATATCATCAAATATAATTTTTCTAAATTAAACATCAGCTGCAACCAAATTCCATAACATAAAATTTTTATATCTTCAGAAAACATAAATAAACAACCCAATTAAAATTCCTAATGAATTGATCGTGCATTACTAAATGAGATGTGTGGTGCAATAGGTTGGAATATCGCCAAGAAGTCAGTCCGTACGTAAATATATACTCATAAATATCCAAATAGTAAAAAAATATTTCGATTATTATCGTAGGCATAATGTATTTTATATGTTTTTTTTTATTTATCCTTTTTCTTTTAGTTTTTTTTCTAAATAATTATATTACCTATTCTTAAAATTTATATTTCTCTTATTTTTGTTAATCCGTTCGTTACTGGTTGCACGTGTCCCAGTTCATTATAAGAGTGTTTTAAACTTCTAAGTAATCATAAACTAGATTCAATCACGACTTTGAAAGTTATTAATAACTAAGTAATTTATAAACATTATTTTAAGATATCCAGCTACTAATAAACCACAACAATTTGTTGAAATCTTTGTGAGGTTTTTGTAAGTGTTTTCCTTTATTGTACAAAAGAGGAGGTCGTTCTTCTGTGGTAACGGTCGGGATCAAGAAGTAGAAAGTTATGTCCAGCTTATAAATCATCAGTGTCAAAAGGGAAGCTTTCCCTTCGTTCCGATTGTCAACAACTCCTTCCACTTATGGTTTAAATTTATATGCATTCTTTAAAACATTTTGCTTAGAAAAATTGAACGTTTTCTTAAACTTATTCCAGTTCGAAGAACTCTTATTTTTTTTTTGTCTGTAATCTCTACTTAATTATTAATAATAATAATTATTATAATGATTGGGAGTATTCCTCTAAGAAAATGGTGGCAGGATAATGTCTTGGTTAGCAACCATCTAAGTTGGTTACGTTGTACCAAATCTAGTTGTTTTGATTATAGACATTTTTGAGCAAGTTATAAGTGTCAAATAATTCTGAAATTAATACTTCAGTTCCTTTAGAACTGTTCCCTTTGTACGGAAATACATCCCACGACATGAATCATTCAAATCAGCAGCTATAAGTTTAAATTAAACAATAAGAAATAATTTTATGACAACCATTTATCTGAATCGTACTGGAAGATTATTGATTGACCGTGTGTATAGATGAATGGAATATGGTCCGGGTGCGGTAACTCAAATAGTAACTGGGAATACTGGTGGTTATGAAATAATAAAAATAGTATACCCCGTTACTATTTCAGTTTTATTTTACCGCACCCGGACCATATTCCATTCATTTATCTGAATCATTTTAATAACATCATCTATCAATCATTATAAATAAACACTTTGTTCCTAGATGTAAGTTATATACTATCATGTTACCCAATACCACCCCTTATTATAATTAATGGTAACGATATTTTATAGAAGTAAAGATATTTAATTGGTAAATTGTTAAACACAAAACAAGCCTTTGGAAAAGAATCCAATAATAATAATAGTTTTTAGAGGACTCAATATAAATTAATTATTAAATTATTTTGGATAATTCCCTTCAGCGATTATCCTGGCATCCTGAGACAGGACATAGCAGATGACTTACAACGTGAACGTAAAGAAATCACATAGCTTATGGGGGAAAATAAAAAAGAAAAAGAAAATGCCTAGATTTCTTACTTACTAATGATTTGATCTATCAACTTTTTCGTGCACTGCGAAGCATGTTTAGGAAGGTTTTTAGGGTTAGAATAATTGACACGAACTGTGGATTGTTACACTTGGAGAGAAATGTAAGACCTTGAATCAGGCATATTCGCGAACGTTGTCTTATCCATACCTACCATACCACCAGTTGTGCGGTACCCTCGACCAAGTTGAAAGAGACAGCGGTATCCTTTAAGGCGGGAGTGGTTATGAAATACGATCCCCCCAGTTGCCGGTAGGAGTGGACAAGGAGCCCGACTGCTCTACTAAATCCTCTGGGTCGCCCGTCGAGTTATGAACCTCACTTGACCTCTTTGTGTGGGCGGTTGGCTTTCTGGTCCTCCTTGAGCTTGCAATTTGAAGGCTCCAAAAGCGAAGGAGTTCCATTTTTCATCGGAATTGACATTTGACATGGAATAACATTACACCAAACGCTGAAAGGAAATATAATGAGATTTAACTGAAATTTAAATTACATTTCTCTCCAAATTTGTACTTATCAAATCTCACTGTTTTCTACTGGACCCTTCACATAACTGACTGAATTTTATTAGATGCTCGTTTATTTTTTCATTAACTAGATCAAAAAGTTGTACAAATGTGACAGTATTTAATTGAGGATAAAAGAACGATTTGTATAGAGGATTAAAAATTCGGATTATAATTTATATTTCCATATATTTTTAAAACAATATTTTCTAGAATAAAATCAATATTGATTTCATTAAATAATTTGTTTTTTTTATTTGTTTCAGGTAAGAGCTATGGATAGAGAAATAGGCAGTATTTTTAATGGATGAAAATGTTGGGGTAATATTTTTAGGTTATAATCTTACAAATACTTGTGCATTTTATTTATCTTATAATTATATTATATATAAATAGATTAATGATGGGAACGGAGTTGATTTTTATATTTTGTCGACATTTTGTCAAAACAAATGCTTTAATGCACTCTATATTTATTAATTTAATTTTAATTTTTCATCTTCTTTTTTTTGTGAATATTTTGAGAACGTGGCATTCGCTTGTGACATCCCTTTCAAACGCTTGGGGGTATTACAGTGTGGCGTGGTATCCAGTTTGGGAACACTGGCCTAGAATGTATTATCAATCCGACTAGCGATCTCAATGATAACCAAATGTATAACAATTAGTAACATAATTGTACCCTTATACTTCAATTTGTACATTACGATGAAAATAGTTATATGTGTGTATCCTTATTCTTAAGACAGTCTTAGTCATAGTAGACGATGTTTTATACAGAGTGCATAATATATATATATATATAAACTTATAAACATACTCAACCTCTTTATCTAAACACTTTTTGGAATTCTGATTTGATTTTGCTTGATCTTAACAGTGAGAGGTTGGCTATCTTTTGAGGATATTGTCAATTTTTTATCCTTCTTCAGCTCTTCTCCAAAGCATCTAACTCCGGAGTTTCATTGATTCATTGATTTCATCATGAGTTTCATTGATCAATGGCATTCAGAATCTATTTATTAATGGATTCTAGTAGTAAGAAAAATAATTAAGCTTATTTCTCGTTCGGTGTCATTTTGAACTAACGCGCCCTGAAGAGATTAATCGCCAAACACCGTAATCAATTCTTTACGGTTTTGACAACTTTCGTACAAAAAGTATGAGAATTTCAAAAAGCCTTTAAAACAAATTATTTTTATATTTCGATTTATCATGACAATGCAACATTATAATTTAAGTTTACTCTAAAGTGGCCGAGAAGACTAAAATGGCTGTCTTGTGACGAATTCCAAGGGAATTTTTAATTCCGAAACGATTTTAGGTTTGTTCTATTTTCTGTTCCGGGTTTTCGTATTATTTGCTGTTTTTGGCTACTTAGGTACGCTCTCAGTTCTCAAGAATTTCTTCTTAATGTCTCATTTTCTATATAAATACTCATCAGAAAAAAAACCCCGATCACATTGAAATTCTAGAATTAGTTGCGTGGGATTAGTGCTGACGAACGATTATAAATTGACAATGCCCTTAAAAGATTTACCACATGTTACTGCTAAGATAAATCGCAAATCAAGTCCGAATTCCAAAAAATAGGAGAGGTCATGGTTATGAATATGTACAGTGACATGCCTGTATGAAGAGAAATTATGTCGAAAATGGGCCAGAATCGTTTGCAGTAATAGGTTGTTTTAAGAACAAAGCTAGCCACATGTAGTTAAATTTTAGGCTGGGCAATATAAGTGAGGTCTATAAGAGAATGGCTTGGTTGGTATCCAATAAAGTTTCCTTCGACAGCTTTAGTAGAATGCCGTGAGTGAAGGCTAAAAAGAAGGGAGTTAGAAGTCAGGCTAGAATTAAGGAAAGGACGAGTCAAAGAACGGTAGGAAAAGAGAATTCTAATTTAATTAGCGGGTAGAGATAAAGAGGAAGAGGTCTGTTATTGGCTGACCAGGCTGTCTTTCGGCCCTGTCCAGCAGTTTCCGCTACCTTTTATTAAAAAAAAGCTTTCTCATTGGCCATTATTGCCGACACACGTAGAGCAATAGCAATCAAGGCCCACCTTCTCGAGGTGCCCGATTCTTCTAAATTATTCTCTCACCAGCCGAGATTAAATCCGACCCTCTAACCCGAGCTGTCAAATCGTAAATTAAACGGAATGGGAGAGCATTTTGTGTTGTGACGCCGAGGCAGCCCTTCTAATACCTCCCCTTCTTAAAATTTACTTTTTATCGTCTCCGTGGGATTAAAAATTATCCTCTTGTCTGGAGGGTATAATTTATATCGCAGCAATTCTTCAAGGTATGAGGGATGTAGGTTTGGAATAAAAACGTTTTAGTGACGATATGATTTTATGAAGTAATTTAAATGTGAATCAGATACACGATTTATGTAAAGGGTGTTTGGAGTAAATATCGGTAATTAGAGCGGGGTAACTAGGGTAATTAGGGTAATTAAACACAAATTTCGTTCGGTACGACCGAAGTCACCTTCCTATCTAAATTCATTGATAAGATATATTTTTGAAAAGGTTTTTTGAAGAAATTTTTGTATGCACCCATTGAAATCCTAATTTCTCTACTGTCACTATCATTTGGACTGGTTTCAGAATAATTATACTTTTTATTTTTTTTGGACCAAAGCTTATTAAAATAGCACATTAATTTAAAAAAAAGAATAATTAAATACTAAAGCTATCATTTTTGAAATATGATGGATCCTTAACAATTATTGGGATTTTTCGAGTTATCGGTAACTATATGAGGTATGCCTTACACCATTCTGCGATGTGGTTTCCAATGATGAACGTAAGGGATAAAGATGTGTAATTGTTTTGCTGTCCCTACAGCTTTAAACTATAAATCTAGATTGTTCCGTCTACTTCTCTTGCACTCTGGAGTGTTTGAGTAACTTGCCGTTGTAACCTATTAGGTTAGGTAATTATTTACCTAGTTCCTGGAGTCTTAATAAGCTTATACTTTCCTAAGCAATAAATATTAGTAAGAATAAACTGCCAATAGCTAATGTTCAGTAAGTAAACTTATGTTTGTAGAAAAAAAAAAAACTGTTTCTAGTATCAAAACATGGAAAGAAAATAATACAGATAATTCTTTTGCATATCTTATAATCCTTTTAGCATTTGCTATAAATCGAACACATTTTTGTTTACAAAAATTCTTTTCTGATAGAACGGGACGACTCAAGGGTTGAAGAACCTCCACGTGCCTCCGTCTACCCTCCTCTCCGTATTGCTTCTGATGTCTTCAAGATACCGTTGAGCAAGTGCTGCTAATTTCGGGTCAACGGATTTCTTCTTCATCTTAGCGATTCTGTAAAGTTTATTTTTCAATGGCATACTGGGCTGTCGTAGGGCACCAATCACCTGGAAAACAAAAATATATCTTTTATTAATATACTAGTTGTATATGCATTTTCAAAATGTATTTCAGGTTAAGGAGAAATGGTTTCTTTTTTTTCTTCAAAAAAGAAGAGAAAGAAAAAATTGTTTGAAGTAAACTACCAAGAAATTAAGTTGTTAAGAAATAATAGCTCTGTATATTGATCACAATTTTCCTTTTTATCTTTCATAAAAACCTTAAATAAGAGAAATTTATTTAAACGTCTAAGATGTGTGTAAAGTTGACTCTAATGCTAGAGAGATTTAAGAAAAATAAAATAAAAAATCCATATGAAACACTCAATATCGAAACACTTAATTAAATGGATGAGTTTATGCATAAATGTATGTTTTCAAAATATTTAAAGAGGGATAAGATAAAAAATACACTGAACATTAAATAAAAATACCATAAATAAAAGTTTTGAATTACTTTAAAATCTGTATAGTATCAACTTCAACAGGTTTTGTTGAGTTTTGTGTCACCAAGCTCTCTCTCTTGTAACATACCCAAACCTACGTTAGAATGCTCCTTTGGCAATCCAAGAACACTATTAATTTTTACTGTATATAGATACATTTTTTGTATATATGTATTGTAATTGTTTTTTAATAAAAAGTGGAAGGTAGGAGAAAAATAAAAAAATATATTTCCCGTGAAAGATTTATTTAAAAATGAAAAATGTTAAGAAAGCTTTACTGACTCATGCACTTGGCAGAGGTTTTTTATTCAACCTTAGATAAATCAGTATTTAACTTTAAATTCATTTTTTCTAGTTCAGTTACTATTCGTCTTGGTTCCTTTCTACTAACTGTGGTCAATTTCACGTAATCTCACAATACACCAAAAATTTGACGGTATTTTCATTTTTTTTTAAACCTAACATTTACCTAAATATTTTATTAAATTACACCAGCTCGGAGAAAAATAATTCGAAAAAAAAGTAACATAAGATAAGTCTATTAATATGAAAACATCTTACCAAGGTTTTAACATCATCGAAATCGTAATCTACTGCAGTTTCTGACATGCTCATTTTGAGTGGTTTACCAGAAATTTTACTGTAATTGCCTAAACTATTTTCTAACCTCACATGTGATATTAAAACATACCTATGAAACAGGGCAATTATTTCAACAGATGAGAAGACCTTTTGACAACGTTTATCGTTAAGGTTATCTTTCTAGTAAATATTTTGAGAATAATAATCTGTTTATTTTACGACATAAAATTTAAAAGTATACTATATAATAAAAAACATATTGACTATATAATTAATGTTTTTCTCTCATTATCCCTTGCTGGTTGCTTAATTTTCTTCATTAACGGAAATCATGGTCGCGGTGATTAATTTAGATATTGACCCTCAATTGATGCAGTTATTTTTGATCAGGCACAGGTATTCACCATGTACATTCTCATTTAAATTTATTACAAAATTGGTTTGATAAATGGCGAGCAACTAAAATTCGAATCAGGTTACAGTTACACTTATACGTTTAGGCTGCCCTCAACTAACACTTTGCAATTTCCCGTTTTATAAACAAACATACTTTGGACCTATGATCGACAGACGCCTGATCTGGAATTCACATGTGATTACATGGAAAAAAGACTGAATTACCGCCTTTCTTTACTTCGACAACTACTAAATCATAAAAATAAATTCATCAAGACACCACAAACAACTTATTATACAAGGACCTGGACATACCATTTGTGATTGACATTAGTAAATAAAAGTAAAATACTTTTCATGACTCATTCGCTGAACACCCCAATTGTACAAACATTACTGACTGATACACTACTATAAAAGCCAACAATAAGACTGAAATGCCTCTGAAGCTAGGTTATGTGGATGTACTACTTTAGGAGTGTCTTGGTTGGAAGACTTCTGCACTCACGAATTCATCCAAATCCTTTGCGGAGGTTGACTCAAATCTATGATCATAAATTTATACTACATACCAAAAAGCACATATAAAAGTGAAAAATAAACTATAATAATAATTTAATGATTTTTTGATTGAACCTTATAAACCAACAGCACTAAGTTGTGTATCAATGCTGCATTTAATTTACATATTTGTTTAAAAAATTGCTGCATGGGTTCATTTTGCTTTTATTATCCGAGAAAATTTAAGCCATTTCTCTACTGAGACTGAATCTGAACCTGAATTTGAGGATAATTAACAAAGAAATTGAGGGAAATGGAACTTCTAAATCCTACCTTTTTTTTTTTATATTTTTCTCAATAGATGCATAAAAGGTTCAACTAACACATCGGCTACTTGATAAAGTAATCTAAATAATTTTATGTAGTAGATCCTGAGACCCGCTTGCATAATTGACTGGCGACTTCTCTCACTGTCTCAATAATTTTTAAGGCTGTATTGTCCTAGTGTTACTCCAACCATCTCATCATCATTGCAGGCTAATTCTCAGCTCCAAGACATTTACTTAAAAAAAAAACTTACCTCTTTTTATTTAATTATTTAAGGCATCAACCGCGTTTGGGTCATTATTGCCTTAATTTTTGTTGTAGAGCTTGGATTTAAAATTTTATAGTAGAGCTTGGAATGATGGAGAAACTCAAAACGTTTATCTACGGTTTCTTTGTTATCCTACAATGGAGATCCGATGGTATACATATAAAGATTTGAGGGAGTTACATGTTCGGATTCAGCATTGTACCCAATCGAGTTAAACTTACCTTTACACATAGAGTACATACAGATGAGACCACACAGACAGACTCCCTAATTCCTTTCACTCCATCTAAATAATATTTTTTATAATTTATTTGTGATTTTTACAACTGTATTAAAATATATACAAGCAGTAAATTTGATGTTAGTTATATACTGGCATGATACAGACATATGGAAAATCTACTCATATTATATAGAGGAGAAGATCTCGAGGCCATCTTCTTTTCAAAGCCTATGAGGATTATCAGTTCATGAAAGAGAAGCCGAGCTAGAAACATGTGGGTTTGGGTAGTAATGAAGTTTATCATGGACGGGTTGGTTTCTAGTTCTGACCAAATCGGTAGCATATGGAACATGGAAGTTCTGATGGATGACTAGATTTGTGACAGAGTAAGGAGCATTAAGGATTTTGGATTGTAAGGATTGGATTCGATAGGGATTAGATGGTTTAGTGGAGCTCCGTATGTCCAGATAGTAGCCTATTTTTCTTGTGGGTGTTGTGTGAGAATTTTTCAACAATTTCTAATAAACTAATTTTAGTTTACTAGTTAACTTGATTGTCAATAAATTGTAACCGTAGATACTTTATTCAATTTATTAATAAGAAATATCTTTTGATTATATACACAAAGTGGGGCTAAATAGAGCGTAAATAAATATGTAAAAAAAGAGTGTATATTGAGAGATATTGTTTGTGAAGGTGCAGAACGGACAGCGAAAAGGGTTCCATGATGGAGCATTGTCATGAAGGGAACGTTAGGTATCGATTCTTGGAGGCGGTATACCCTGATCGGATGTGTCAGCCCATTGTTCCCTAGTACCGTGCCATTGTCGCTCTTTCTGTCACTCCTTCAGCTCTGTCCAGTTTCAAAATTGTCTCATCAATAGTTTTCACACCTTTATTTATATTTACATTCGCTATATTACAGACTTATATAACATTTTACAGTCCTTGAATTAAGATTTAAAATAAAATGTTACCTCGGGCACTTCACTGAATTAATGATCCATGAATAGTATACTAAGTGAGGGATAATAAATGGTATATGAATGCTAAGTACTCTCTTAAACACACTAATAGAAATTAAATTCCCATCATAGCATTCAATATTTTGTTTGTATAGGAAATGTTTAAGTAAGGCGCCCCCTCACTTCTGAACAGACATTCATGATGCCATCTAGTGGCAAAGATATGCGATAGGAAGCCCGGGCAGCCATCTTGGTGCCCAAAACAAAGGGGTTAGAACCAGTAAAGAAGCCATCGTGACCTGTACCGGAGAAGAAGACAGAACTCTTCAAGAAGGTCTCTTCTCATAATGATGAGGGAGTAAATCCTTCGACTCAGGCGAGAGAGGCGGCGGCGGCAGGAGGATGAGAAGAGAGAACACCCCTTCCATAATCACATTCACATCACAACCAACCTTCAAGCTCCATATAATCCAACAAGTAAAATGTAATATCTCCATCAATTAATGTAATAAAACCAAATTTACAACTAACCAACTAACATACATTGTAATCACTTTGCTCAAACTCTACAGCTAATTGTGTCAGAAACCTTTTAAGAGAATAGATCTTATTTCATTTTAAAACCATTATATCAAGTTATTTAAATACAGTCCACTCCATTATTACCAGCAAACTATCAGTAATTCCTTAATTTAAACCAGCTTACCAATATAATAATTAATTTGGGTAATATCCCCCAATTTTTACTCAGGGGAATACCCAAATTAAATAGGAAATAAATAAGAAAGAAGCTGAGGCTGGGCCATACCTTGTTTGGATTGATAAGAAGTTTGGAAAGGAAAAGAGATATTTTTCATGAAATGTAAAATGAACATTAATATACTAAAAATATTAAATTGTAGGAAGATAGTCCGAGTGATTGTCAATAAAGATACCAAAATAGTAGAAAAACTATTTATTGTTAACCAACGTTTCGCCTAATTTTGCAGAGCTTCTTCAGGACTGCTTCATTGAAAGAAGGATGACAACTGATGTTCATCCACTTCATACATCTTCTTCCAATAAAAATATTAAAATTTAAACAAATATGTATATATTATAATTATAACGTGGTTTCATAGAAGTTTAGAACAATTAAAAACCATTTATTATTTTCTCAATGTTAATATTTAAATTCAAGGATTATCATTCCATATCAAATTGGAATTTACAGGACAGGGCCATGTCGTAGAAGGGATTTCCTACTATCTTCTATTTTTTAAAGCGTTGTTATAGAAATAGAAACTATTTCACGCTGATTGATTGAGCAGTAAGATAAACTTGGTTAAATACTCTCTTCGAGTGGAGCCGGAATCAGACATAGTAATGGAATAAAAACCGATTTCACGATTTTTTAGTCAAATAAATGTTTGCTCGCCAAAAGAAAAATTACATTTTTAGATACAGATTTATATTACAATTTTAAACATTTCCAGCTCCAAAATCATAAATTTGATGCTAAAACCATACCATGCATACCATGGTATACATACCATGTACATACCAATGAAACAACAGCAAAATTGTGGCAGTCTTGGGAATGGGCGAAAGAAATGAAACTTCTCAAAATAAAATAATGTATTACAATTTTTTTTAATAATGATCGAGCGTCCCCTCATACAGCTCAAGGCAAAAAATAATTGTTCCGTAATAATAATAATTATAAAGGACAGCCATTTCGTAAGTTAATTCTAGTTGTGAAAGGTATTTTATGTTAACATGAGAACTAACAGAATCAGACCGGCACCGGGATTGTTAATCTCATCTAACCTATTACTTTTCTATTAAACATAAAATTTTTCCTGCTAGAAGTGACCAGCGTTGTCCCCTCCAACCCTCCTCTCACCGCTTCCGTTTCAACTTGCGTCACGAAATCAATTTACTTGCTATGTTTTTTTGTTTCTTGAGTTATAGAACGTCAGTAAAGAAGTTAAACTTCAAAATGAGGTATTATAGAAATGTTCCCGAGCGGTTGAAAAAGTAATAAAATAAATTGATATGAATTAATTATTCTTTGAAGCTGATAAACTACAATCTATTACATACGGTCAACTGTTTTTCAATAATCTAAAAAACGTTTAACTTTAAAAAACAACAATATTAAAATTCATAAAAACTAAATAACTGCTGACAAGAGAAATTTTCTAAATAAAAAAATGAACAACTGTTGGAGGTGTAGAACAATCTCATTTGCGTTTTTTTTTTTTAAAAAACAATGATTATTAACAAATATATTTTCTTTTTAAAAAAATTGATTCAATTGAAAAATTATGGCCTGATCGTTTCACTAATTTGTATGTATTCACGAAAAAAGCAATTGTAATTTTGTTTGTATAATTTATAAGGGAATAAAACTATGTACTATAACATTATTATTTTCTATCCTTAAATTATTGATCAGCTAATTTATTTCTATTACTTATTATATACTTATCTTGTATTGTGATTTATAATAATGTGAACTGCTACAACCCATAGGTTCAGCGCTTTGAAAGGATTTACTGTTTTTAGAAGAATGATTATACCAGCAGGTAATGTTTTCAAGATCATGCTCAGCCTCCAGAATTTTCTCCAATTAAGGGTGTACCCACTTTATAAGGCTAGGTGGATTCACGGTTACAGTAACAGAATAAATAATTGTCTGCTACAGCCGGATTCGAACCCAGATCCTTGGAATTAGTTGAAAAGCACCTTACCTCTGTGCCACCTCGTCTCGTGATTTATAATCCGTCTATTTAGTGAATCTATGTAAGTTTACTGTGACACTCCGTTTATGTCTCTTCTTACTGAAAAAAAAAAGTAGTTTCCTATACCTGGAGTTAATTTGTAATTTGCTTATTTTTAATCCAGCAAACAACCTCGCAGGCAAGGTTTTTAATAAAAAATAACAATATTATTAATAATAACAATTAATAAAAGTAAATTAGCTGTTAAAGTAGCGGATTCATAATCGGGAATCAATAATCGATATTTAGCGACTTATATATAATGCGCATCCTTTATATTCTTCATCAACAATATTTTAATCAATATCAGTGAGTTAGTGAAAGGAAAGCATTTTATCCGATATTATTTCCAAGGTGAAGAGAATTCTCAAGGCAGGTTTTCAGAGCGGAGCGAAAGGTCAGGTACTTTATAGAGTCAAGTTTGGCCCGAAGGGACGTATTCCAATCTCAGAGGGGACAGCCTCAATAGAATATAAATTTGACTGGTGTTGGTTCTCAAACGTGTTACAGGTAGAAAAGTCTCTTTTTTTCAACGCTGAAAAACTTTAGAAACTTCGTTTGCAAATAATCCTCAAAATCATTATGCCATAAATATATTTAATATTATGGACAACAAATTTGTTTTTCTTGTAGCTGGTTGAAGATTTCCAAATATTTATTAAAAATCTATGAGTTTCTTAGCACTTATTTTTTTATTCAATCAACGTTTAGAATTATATTTCTGATATTTTCTAAAACATTCGAATTTTTACAATCTATAAACGATATAATTCTCATTTTCTGAAAGTTCGACAAATATTTATCATTCACTTGCTATCCTTTACAGCACTCACTAGACAAACGGTCCAAACTTCCAATTCATTACAAAAGACTGATATACATGACAATTATAAGGCCTACATGGACATACGGCCTTAAAATCCAAAAATGCTCCCTACTTTGTCACAAATAAAATCATCCACAAATGTTCCATTTGTAACCGATCTAGCCCGAACCAGATATCAATCCTTCCATTATAAACTCCCTAACCACTCAAACCCATTAGTTTCTAATATTGCTTCCTCTTTTATTCCGGACAATCCTCCGAGGCATCTGAAAAGAAGATGGGCTCGAGACCTTATATTGTAAAAGAGTTTTTAGAGTGTTACCATTGGATTGTTTCTCTACATGCTTGTACCATATCATTATGATTCCCTCAAATTTACTTGATATATTTTATGTACAGTTGTAAATATAGATAAATAAATTTAATAATAAAAAAAACTTGCTATCTTTATCACAATAAAGGTGTATATAATAAAATATACTTATACGTGTCCTTCCAAATTCATTTTAGAAGCTTCTTAAACTCTTCGTACATAACTTATTAATAAATGTTACGAAACTAAAATTAAGTATTTAGATTTATTTTTCCTTACCCTATCCGATCGACCTACCCGAAGTTTATACAATATAACCTTATATATAATGCAAATTTTTGTTTTAAACAGTTTTGTTTAATATTTATAAACAAATATTCATATTGTCTCAACAATTTTTTTATGATTTTAACACTCCAACGCTTCATATTTTTTTATAATGTTTTTTTAAATTAATTTATAATGAATAGATTTTATTTAAAAAATTCCTATTAATAGATCCTTGAATATGGCCGGAGTGGCCGAAACGCTGGAGTATTAATGTATGAAGTACGCCTTCAACTGAAAAATAGAAAAGAACAATCAGGAGTTCAGGTTGCATTCATATATTCGCGGCTTCGTTATTTTTATCGTTATTGTTGTATTACCTGGCAAAAAATTGATAACCTTTTTTTCACCCTATAATATGAATTTTTATTAGATGTGAAAGATGTGTGATGCTCATACTGCACCAAATGTTTTATAAGCGCTTTGAATGCTAGCATGTAGAAGTTAAATTCTAGTTTCTTCACAACGGTGTAAGTGTCCTTCCTTAGAATTAATTTACAACGAGCTAGAGTTTCTTACTATAACATTTTTGTCTGTGGATGCTTAAAGAATGAAATACCAATCTATCATCAGATTAAGTTTTATATATTTCCTTTGGGGGGATAATCTGATTGTCCAACACGCGCTACGCATCTGTAGTAAAAATGATAGTTATGAATGCTAGATGACGGGTTCTGTAGGGTATGAATGAAGGCATCTTTGAAGCTGTACAGGGATTAAGATTGGTTTTCGGTTTATTTGTAAAAATATAATAATTCAATAATAATGCACTAAACCAAAGTTACCTATGAAGTTTTTATCACAGTTCGGCCACGAAATATAGATTTTGTTGAGGTAAATCAATGGATAAATATTGGTTGTATAAATATTTAGGTTCTGGAACATTTTAATGATGTTTAGGTTACCCAAGTAATTGGACAGCATTCATAATAAATTAGACAGATGATGAGTTCTCCCTTTTCAGTAAAATTTGGTTTAAAAGACTTGTTTTATCAATAATTAAAGTTTATTACCATAGTCTCATTTTGATGCTTTTAGCGTCAAAAAAGTAAATAACAATATTATATAATCTTTATTATTGTCATGCAGTTTATCAATAAACAAGGATACCTTCGAATTCTGTTCTCCATATTTCAGAGCGTCAATTATTTTTAAAATTAAATTATTTGTAAGTATATATTTTTTTAATACTGATTTTATATACGATGAAACTTTCATAAAGGGGGAAAGCTATCAAACCAAGAACACATACTGACTTCATTGACTGTACGCATACATCAGTGCAGTCTATATACTAAACTTAAACTTGTTCGGAATAATCCGCCCATTTACTCAGTTTCGTTAGAAATACTATCCATTATGTATTTATGTATTTTTCTGAGATTCGTGTATTTTATTATTTACAATTCTGTGTAAGTAGTGCTTTGGTTTCTGGGCCACTTCCTTTTTTGAGTCCAGCACCTTAAAAACATCGTTTTATTTAACAAGGGTTTACGTTAAATTGTCTGATTATCCAAAAATGTAGTTTTGAGCTGACTTACTATTTTATTCTATTACATTGAAAATGATTTCCAAACATCCCTGACCACCGGTCATCTACATTTAATAACCCTTGAGGGCGTGTGCAAGAAGTTAATCCGACCGGACTACCTTTGACGGCGCCAGTCCGGAGCAATAAAGACCTCCAACTCCAGAATAAAGACAAATACGGAGCTAATGAATTCCCTGTGTCTCCTGGAGCTTTCTTTCTTGGATAATTTATTCCCATTTCAGTTATAACGCCTCTTCCCTCTTCCCTCGCTGGTATTTGTTTTAATTCTATCTCTACAGTGCCTCCTATTTATTCTATTATTTGTTCTTTTGAATAATTAAAAGGCGGGTATTAATTTAATTTGGATATTTCTCACGATGGAAAAAGTAAATATCTTATGAAATTGCAAAATTATGAATTAAGAAACACATATTCCTTGTTTTGGGTGTTAGATAAGGCGTTTAATTTGAACGTGGCCTAAGTTCATCTTCCAAGTAAAAATTTAGTTACCTTAATAGTGATATTTTTACGTGTTATTTTCATTCTGAGGCAAATTATTTTTCATATTTTTCCATCAATAATATTTCGTAAAAAAAAAAAGTTACTCACCTTAATAGTTACATTTTTACGTGATAATTTCATTCTGAGGTAAATTACTACGCATATTTTTACAGTAAATAAAATTTCGCAATTAATGTGGGTATTTTACAAGTATTTAGATTTCGCGACATGAAAAGTTACTAGTTAATAGTGTGACGTTAAACATATTTTGAAAGTGACGTAAGACCAATATAGTTCCAAATGGACATGAAGAATATTTGGGAATACAATTTTATGAAATAACAGATTTTTTAAAATTATCAATGTGATGTGAATTTGTTGAAAACAATTTAAAAAAATTTTTTTTTTAATAATTTATTTATTGTTATTTACAACTTAATATAATTTATACATATATACACATCAAGTAAATTTCCTGTAAGTTATATTATGACGTGATACAAACATGTGGAGAATCTACCCATTGAGAAAAATGTTCTCTAAAGGAGACGATCTCGAGGCCATCTTCTTTACAGACGCCTAGGAGGATTATTAGGTAGTGAAAGAGAAGCCAGGTTAGAAACGAGTTGGTTTGGGTGGTTGGGAAGTTTATTATGGAAGGATTGATCAATTAAATTTCAAATTTTACTTTCACTGGATTGATGATAGGTGTTTAACTTCTTGAGTATTTACAGTTTTTTTACAGTTTTCTTAAATTCGAATTGGTTATTTTGTATTTTACTTTTAAATTATAGTAAAAAAACGCATAAAAAGCCAATAAAACACTGAAAGAGTAAACTGGTTTAAACGTGTTGGATGATATTTATGCGAAGCGATCCATACAAGCTATTTTACAACAATGAGCGAGGTTACGTCATTCAAAACATGGGATTTACTACCTGCAATAAGATAAAAAAAACTAAAATTAAAAGGCACGAAAATAAATATGTCCAATATTCCAATAACTTTATTTTTTTTTTATTCTTATTTTTGCACATCTATTTGATTGAATAGTAAATTCATTAAATAGTAAAAGTAATTGCTCATTTTATACAATTTTCATCTATATCATACAATTTATAGTTCTACCATTGTTCACTTTATATTTCATATCATCTTTTATTCTTACTATGTTAACAATATTTTTTATTTATTCTTATTATTTTTTCAGCTCTGATGAAATAGGGTAAAACGTAGATGTTTAATAAGTAGCTTTTTTTTTTTAAAAAAGTCGTATCCAGTTTTTTGTTGTATATTTCTTGGTTATATGCGGTAGACATGGTAACGACGTATTGAAAAAATAATTTTGGTTTGGTATCGATACGGTCAATTTTCCATAGTATAGCAGGATTACTCATTTTATATGTTAAACCGTGGGCAGATGTCAGTATGCAGGGCTGCTGGGTTTGTAACACCCGTGAAAATGAAGGTACCTTTCATTTCTTTGGAGCCTTCTCCAAGTATAGGGAGATAAGAATTGAATATTTTGGGCTGCGGACCTTCTCTCCAGAATAATTATTTACTTTGTTAAAAGACTATAATTGGAGAGTTCTTAGCAATTATGACGGGCTACGTAGTTAAGATCACAGGTGGTTAGAATTTTAGGGATTAACGCCAAACCAAAGTTGTAAAATTGCCTTGTTGCTTTAATATAAATATTGTATTGTATTGTAAACTATTGACTTTTCAAAATCATTGTTGTTATAACATGTCTTTTAAAAATTTTGATTATTTATATGTTTTAGTTAAAATTCCACAGGGACCAATAAACTAAGAAATGTAAAAAAAACAACACACAAAAGTGGACAAGTGCCATAGGGCGAAACAGAAGAGAATAAGTGGTTGTTGCAAGAGAAATAATAGGACATTACAAATTAACACACTTCCACTTAATCACAAAAGAGGACCAACCTATATACCAAACCTGTCAGTCCCCATTTTGGATAAAGGATATAATTGAAGAATGCTCATTATTTCGTCAAGCCTTCGACAATAATAACATTCCTCGTACAAGAGAATTGGTCCTTAAAGACTCAGCAGAATCCATAGACAAAATAATAAAATGTCTGAAAGAAACTCAACTTTATACTAAAATATAATCCACCAATATCGACCAGTGTAAAAAGTAAATAGTCTATATTCTACTATCAAATGTCAAAGAGAAGAAGATAAATAAAGTAAAAAGGGTGTAATAACCTAGATGTTGATCGCCCTGAATAAAAATCTAATCTAATCTATTCCACACGGACTTTGACAGATGGATGTTTTTTCATGGTCTATATGTGTTTTTCAAATTGTATGGATATATTTTTTTTGTAATTTTTTTAAGTAAACACATTTAAAAAAAGTAGTTTTTAATAACACGAGTTCCTTTAAAACCGCACTAGGACCACCATCTTTAATTAATTATATACGGTCAATTCACGATCTTCCTTGATATCTAATATATCTTTCTAGTACTCTCCTTCTTTTTTTTTTCTTCCAACAGTGTCTAGATTTCATTGTTATGTGCACTCATGACGTATAGAAAAAGAAAACAATGGAAGCTATTGAAGGTCAAATCGTAGAAAGCAAAGCGAGAGAAGGGCCGAGAGGGAGGGAGGTGGTAGAGATAGCTGTTATCGACACCATTATGGGTATCCATTATCAAAAGTCGGTGGAGAAGTCAACGGGCTGTCATCGGCAGTTGCTCCTGAGTAGTCATTAGTGGCCAGTTAATGGGCTATTCTCTTCTACTTCACAGTTGTCAACATGGGCCGCCACGGGTTAATCCACATCGTCAATTATGAAAGCCTTATCGTTCTTGCTGTTATATATTGATTCTGAAATAAAGTGCGTTATGGGAGACATCTATTTAAATAAAATGATTCGTTCAGGTCTAGTCAGATAGAGATCATCAATACATCGTTAACCATAAAACCATAAAAGAACAGTAAGTAGAAGTATAGGTTATAAAATGGCATAATATTTTTTGACTTTGTCGTTTTATTTCTCTTTCCTCTTGATAAAATCTTTGCCTTTTGTGGCAATGATGCTAGTTACGAAAAGAAGCACAAAATATTCTTAAGAGAGAGAAATGTAATACTGACCAACATTAGATTGATAAAGATATAAAATTTCTGACAACTTTAATTTTATCAAATCAAATTAATTGAGTTGAACGATACAGAGACCATAAAACATTTCAATAACCATAGGTAAGATAATTAAGTAACATATTTTCTTATTGATTTAAATTTGAACTTGAAAAAATTATGATCATGGAAGAGGAGAAATTACCTAGTTAAATGATGTAGCATCCGTGGGGGCTTCTAGCTTATATCAGAGCATGAGTCAAGAGGGGAGCTGAACAATATGTCAGCCTAGAGGCGAGGTGGTGTAAGGAAAAGAAAATGTATAGTTAGTCTAAAATAGTTAGGCCAAAAGTAATTATAGTTACTTACTTACTTAGTTATAAAACTGTAATGTGGAATAGCAGAAATATAATTACAATTATAGATATTTGTAATTGCAACCACTTGATTAACTATTGTACTTCTAATTATGAGGCACAATTACAATCACATGCTGAGGCAAAATAATTGGAGTTACCAATTATGTTCTTATGCAATTATTGTTATTTCCCCCCTAAGATTCCAATCAGTTATAATACAATCACAAGTAATTGTAATTACAAATACTTGTTTTAAAAAAAATCTGTTTTACAATGGCTCCAAAACATGGAAATGACTGGTGTATATATTTATTAACATAATATGGTTTATTTGACATATTGTGTGTTTGAAGATGCTGAATTGCTAAATTGCGAAATACTAATCATATCGTCCTTAATTTGGCTATTAAATGTGGCCCAATTTCCAACAAAAATTCCGTTACCTTAATAGTTACATTTTCACGTGAAAATTTCATTCGGAGATAAGTTATTAAAAATGTTTTTATAGTTAATAAGATTTCGTACTACGAAAATTGATTGGTCAATGAAGTGATGGAACAGTTTATTTCGAAAGTGGGTTCAGTACATTAAAAAAAAAATTGAATTAGCTACCTTAATAGTTACATTTTTACGTGAAATTTTCATTCTTTGGAAAATTATTATAGATATTTTTACGATTAATATGATTTTTTAACTTCTTGCCTGGTTAATGGAATAGTTTATTACGGTAATGGAATAACTCCATTTTACGAAAATGCAATTAATGAAATTGCAATTATCAATTATGTTTTTAAGCAATTGCTATTTTTCCCCAGAATTCAAGCATTTATAATACAATTACAAGTAATAGAAATTGTAATTACAAATACTTGTTTAATCAGTTTTACAATGTTTGAAATGGTTACAAAGTATGAATTACAAAATGACTGGCTTTTATATTTATCAACATATTATTTATATGTTTTTTAAAATGCTGAAAATAAATATAAAATCAATTTTATGATCCCGCGTTTGTGGATTGATTTATTGTAACTATTTGGATTTCTGCTCATAAGAAATTGTTTAATAAACTGAATGCAAATGCATATATGAGTTAAGTTACACATAATTGTAATTGCAATTACTAAAGGTAAATAAATAACTGTAATGCTAATTGCAATTACTAAAAGTGAAGGAATGACTAACGCTAATTGCAATTACTAAAAGTGAAGAAATTACTGTAACGCTAATTGCAATTACTAAAAGTGAATAAATGACTGTAATGCTAATTGCAATTACTAAAAGTGAAGAAATGACTGTAACGCTAATTGCAATTACTAAAAGTGAAGAAATGACTGTAATGCAAATAACTGTAATGCTAATTTCAATTACTTGACACAATCACAGTAATTGTAATTGTGTCCCACAATTACTTCACCCTAATTGTTCTTGAGGATACAATGGCTATCTAAATGTAATTATCATGCAACTTAAAAATGTAATTAAATTGATACTCAATAAATACTCCAGTAATGATTCTTCTGGGATGCAGCCAAAACGCAAGTTATTTGTGAGACTTTGGTTTTGGATACTTCAAATTATTTTCTATTTATTAATATCATTGAAACGTATTTAATTTTTTTAATTATTACAAATACGCATAAATAAAAAATGAATGCTATTTTTATTAATGTGGATTCAAATTCAATGTCATAATTTAAGAAGTTTTAATAAAAAAAAAAAAATTAATACAATACCAATTAGTTCCAAATTTATTTAAAAAAAGAGCATCAGTCATAAAAAAAAACCTTGAAATATATAAGATGATTTATTCCTTATTCCGATAAATAAGCAAAAAAAAAAAAGGTGTATCTATTTGTGGATCTTATGACAAGATTAGCAGTACTAATAGGTTTGATGCCGCAAATAAAGCATGACTTTAATAGAGAATTGTGCAATGAAGGTGGCTTGAGAAGGGAGTGATTGACACGTAATTCAATAACCTATGGGTTGGAGTAGGTGGGGGAGTGAGGGTTCATTCAGCTATTGAAACTATTAAATTCATTTTTATTTCAGTTTGCTTGAGAACAATTGTTCTTCTTATTATTATTATCTTTTTGTATCTTTGAAAATGATAAACACCATCATTTTTCGTATCATATATCCATTTTGGTGCTTGAATAATCAACTGGGATGTTTAATTTATTTTGAGAATTATTAAGGTGCTATATGCTTCAAAAATTAAAAAAAAAAAAAAAAAAAGATGAATATGAGGTAGCTATAATTGTGATTTTAAACATTTGTGAAAAATTTCCGACAGAGAATAACGGTAAAAATATTTCCTTGCCTATTTAAACCGAGGATTATTTTACATCCTTGCGATTTGTAGTTAAATTGGCTTCTATAGGAGTTGGGATCACATGAATGATTAGACCTATTCTAGTTGAAAAATGTTCTGTCTCTAATTTAAAAAAAAAAAAAAAATAATTGGTGAACTTCAAAAAATAAATAACTTCAAATTTATATTTGCTTAGTTACTAGACGTCTCAGTACAAAATGATCAGGTTCTATTCCACCAAATTAGGGAAAATATTGATTAACTAAAGCTGGAGTTTGAACATCACAAAAACCCTCAATACTTAAACAAAAGCGAATGTTTCAAATACCTTAATTACAATTTTTTAAATATTTTTATTGTTAATTTTGCTAATGTAAATTTATAAATATAATAAAATACTGACGGTAATTTTTAAATTATTTTCATATTGTATCATTTGAATTGGTATGTTGCGTTGTTGCGTTTTTGCTAGGACCTAATTGTACCATAAAATGACATTTGATACTATTACTAAAAGTTTTGGGGTAAACACAATTTTTTGTCATTCTGTGTGAATTTTTATCAAAATCCCTCATGAAAAAAAGGTCTGGACATTAATGGGTCAGCTGATAAGTGTTACAGAGAAAAATGCAATCTTTTAAGTATTTCACCAACTACCTAATTTTCTACATAGTTCCCCAACAATTATTAACATCCTTCACTTATCTTTATCGAGTCATTGAATATTCAAATCAGGTGAATTTCAAAACAGATGTAAAATAGTTATTTCCTTAATGATTCTATTTCTGTGTGTGCTAAATACGAATTTCATATTTGCTAACAGCATCCGGCTCTACTTTAACTTTATGTTTAAGTTAACTTTATGTTAGAAATTTTAGAAATATTTTTCTTAAAGGTAGTAAATTAGGCGTTTTTGGTAAACGTATATGCTATACTAGATTGGGGAAGTAGACAAAATTTCTTATAAAATTCGTATTACATCAGATGTAATGTTCGTTAAGGTTTTAAGCTTCGTGACTTTAAAGGTAGCTTGAAAAGTAGTCCAATCATTGTTCATTCAAAAAAGGAGCTATTCTGTAAATAACAATATTTTTCAGCAATTCTATTAAATTTTTGGGAAACTGCATCCGATTTGTTGGTACGGGAAGGTAGCCACCAGTTATAAACATTATTTCCAATTATTTTTCGCTTATAATTGGTAAACATTTTTTTTTTTGTACTCTTTACATGGTAATTTATACCAATGTTTTGAAAACGGCTTATCTGATAATGGTCCAATGTTGCATAGAAGTTGAGGATTAATGTAAGTATGATTTAACATTTTGTCAAATTTCTTCCGATACTTTCACTTCCAAGTAGGAAATATTTTTTAAAATTATAATGTATTTACAATTTAAATTAAATTTTATTTAGCAACTATGTAATTGAAAGGGGAAAAGACCAATGAGTGAAAATGTTAATACCATCTAAAGGATACTACCGTTTACTTGCCATATTGGGAACGCCAAGATTCATTTTGCGGAGCTCCTAGGAATTAAATATTTACTGACTCAGGTGGGAATTAAACCACCACCGCTCCTATCGGGATTCTGTGCCCTGGTTTTAAGTTTTTGCAATAGAATTATTTTATACTATTATTATTTTTTTTTGTGTTAATGATTTTGTTTATTCTGTTTCTATTTTCATGACTGAATATCTTCTTTCTTTTTTTCCTTCTCAATATTGTTATTACTTACTTTTCCAGTATAACTCAAATTTCTCTCTTCTGCTAATAATAATGGTTGCCTATAAAGTTGTTTCTCCGTTTCATACGCATTGAATACGCCAATAGAAACATACCAAAGTTCTAACCCTTTCCCAACGCCACCAGGAAGCCACCGAAGCATATCCTCACTCTCATTGGCCAGCGAAATAACCTGCGCAATGTCTTTCAGCGCACGCTTATAATATGCACTTATAATGCCATATGGCAAAGGAAGGCCACTAGTTACTTTTGTATATACTTAGACGTATATATTAATATAGTTATTTATAATAAAGGAGGTAAGAAAAAAAATACGCATTGAACTGAAAGCCTGCACCAACCCATTGTTCAGGGAAATCGCCCCTCCACCACGACCTGAGAGGTAGCAAGGAAATGTCCCCCTGGTAGATGTACTCGCCTAGGGAGGAGCTTAAGCTCTGCAGTCTGAACCTACTGTACGTAATTCATCACCAGCTAAGCGGACCCTCCCCGCTTAACGTAAAACTGAGGCCTTTGCCTCTGCACATAGTGGACGTACCCTTATCGACCTTAAAATACCTTTAGGTAAAACAAGGATTTAGAACTTGTATATCTTCTGCTTACTTGTAACCATTTCTTACAGGAGGGTAAGACAAAAACAAATAAAAATAAATACCCATGAATTTAAATGTTTAATTCAACAATTATTCCTGACCACCAGTTTGGATTTAGAACATCTCATTCTACCATACAACAGAGTCATCGAGGGGTTGATGTCATATCTTCCACATTGTAGCGCGGTATGTACTGCACGGGAGTCTTCCTCGATGTTGAACAAGCTTTTGATCGAGTCTGGCATCCAGGTCTGCTCTATAAACTTCGTCAATTCCTACCCCTAACATATTTCCTTATAATCCACTCCCACATCACTGATAGAACCTTTAAAGTAAATCATAACCTAGCCTACTCATCTCTCTTTTCGCAGTCCGCCGGTGTTCCTCAAGGTAGTATCTTAGGTCCCATTCTTTATACGGGATTATATATTCTACAAAATATTAGTATACACTACAATAATCAGACCAATTTGGACATATGGAATTGAGCTCTGGGGCTCCACCAAACCATCAAATTCTTCCCGCATCCAATCGTTACAATCCAAAATCCTACGTAAAATCCTTGATGCTCCTTATTTCATCACAAATAAACTCATTCATGAAGACCTTAACATCCCATTCGTTGCAGATTTTACCCAAAACAGATATGCGTCTTTTTATTCCAAACTCCTTAACCATCCTAACCCATTAATTCTTAATCTTTCATCCTTAACAATCCCTGATAATCCTCCGAGGCGTCTGAAAAGAAGATTGCCACGGGACCTTCTAATTTAAATTAATGTTTGAAGTACCACCAATGAGTGGTTCCTTCCCAAGGTTTCAAGTGTATATGAAACATAATACATATTTACCTATTGTATTATTTTGTACAGTTGTAAATTACATTAAATAAATAATTTTAAAAAATTCAACAATATTCATAGTTCTTTCTTCCAATTATGTGGCTTATGTATGTAGTTGTATATAGTTATATTTATATTAAAAACATGGGAAACAAATCACAGTTATCAATAGTCGCACATCTCATTATATACATTAATCAATTCAATGTCAGTAAATATTGAAGTAAACCCCTATAAAGTATAAAATAATATTCAGCTAATAAATTATTTCTTTCATTTTGTTTAACCTACATTATAAAATAAATTTTCCATTAAGTTTTTGATCCATCTAGTTTAATAAACGTATTTTTCGTACCCTTCATAAAAGTATGATTACATTATGAGCACCGACATAATCCAAGAAATGGAATATGTAAACTAGTGTGTCTTCTCCCTCAGTATACATATAAGAGTATGGTTACCTTAGCGCTCAGGCCTTAACTTATACACTTATATAATATATATAATGTTTTCATAATTAAAGCTAGTTTGAAGTTTGGGTTTTCCAAAAATTATATCTCAAATTTAATAAATACCGTATATTATGGACAGTAGTCCAAGGTCTTTACACTTTACTTCTTTAGAGCTACTAACATTAGAATATATTAGGGGGTGATGGAAGGGGGGTTGGGATGACACAAAAGGCAGAAATAACACTTGGAGGGACTTTACCTGCCCCCAGGGCCGTTAGATGCTCTTCACGGCTCTTTGCATACCTTGCTATTTGTTATTGTGACTCAGCCGGCCTCTAAAGCAAATATTTACCGCTCTCACTGTTGCTACTCAAAACATATGTCTGGATCTAGCCCACTTAGTTGGAATAAATTGATTGAATATCTGCCAGTAAGTTGCTCAAAGATTGTTTTAGGTTAGGATGTCGATCATAGAATGTTTATTTGAAGTTGTATAAATAATAAATAAAAATTTAATTTTAGTTATTTGACTTATGAATTAAATTAGATTGTAGCAGTAACAATTTTTTTATTCTCTTATTTGAGGTGTCCAGTACAAGCCTTACTTGCCTTTTTAAATTTTAATTTATTTATTTTTTTTTTTTTTGTGATCAGCAGAATGGTTACTACTTACTAGGACAATCGAAATTTTTAACTGATTTATGTTTTTTGAGATATAGGTACAATGGTAACAGAACTGTTAATTCTTAATTTTTTTTTTTTTTAAATTGCAATTGGGGCTGGCTGGTTATGGAACTAAAAGCCTAATTTAATATAACAGGTATTATTTTGATTCTACTTTAAATAAAAATCAACTTTAATAACTTAAGAATTCAGGTTTACCACTGAACTGAATATAACGATGGAGTAAAAACATTAATATTAATATATAAATGAAAGATTTTAAGATATAAAACAAACAGTACCTATCATAAAATTAAAAATTAATCATCCTGAAACTACTCAATTTCAAATCTTGAATTTGAAAAATGATGCCACTTTCACTAAAACATTTCATGGAGTAAATTTAAGAAAATATAAAAATATTAAAAAATCATTGCTTTTGCTTTTTAATCAAACATTTTTTTCATTATTAAGTGAACCATCCTTGTAGATCTTTCACATTAAACAATATGGTAGATTTTAATTCTGTACCTAAGAAAATATACTTTTTCTTCAAATTCGAGGGATTAAACAAATATAAGCTACGAAATTATTGTTCAATTTGAAAATCTATATTTCGTCTATAGTCTAAATTATTTCAAGGTTCTTAAATTAGTTAGAGAGAGAATAGTTTTTCTATTCTCATCCATAAAAGCAGGCATGATATTATTTTAGGTTTTTGTAAAGCAAATTGCTGAACGTTCAAAACTTGCAAATCTACAGAATGTAACTTTGAAAACTGTTACGCCCAGCAATATTAATACAGAAAATCTTAAAAATATAGCCTAAGCTAATCCACTTTTTAATTATAATCAAATTGATGATACTTCATTTAGAAAAGTTTTTAATATTTTTATTAATAGTTACTTATCAAATATTAAACCAAAAATAAATTAATCTAGAACCATCATTTTGGGTAACGTAATTTACATTATTATACTAATTTATACATTAGTTGTTTCTCTATAAATAATTTCAAAACAATATAGTTTTAGTTTATGAGCCAACAAATATTTCATTATATATTTGTATGTTCACTATGGTGCCGACTGATTGGACCCGTTTGTTATATTTTGTTGAATAAATAAAAATGTTACCATCGACTTACTTTCTCTACTTGGGCTCAATATTATCCCATAGATAATAGATATAATCTATAGTATTAGGCCAAATACGAAATATATAAAAAACTTCTTTGTCAGGTGTGCCACTATCCAAGTACATATGGAGCGTTATATTATCTGTTCCTTGAACTTTTTTTTTTTCTTACTTTAAATATATTTTATTTCAGTATTTTTTTCTCTTACTTTAAATATATTTTATTTCAGTATTTTTCTTTTCCGGTTTTTGAATGCGTGAGTCACAACAAGTTCTCCTGGCAAAATCTGGTTCGCAACAAACCAAAAAGCAAATTTAAATACCCTTATTTGCAAACATAGATATCGCTATTAACGCAGACAGGTGGCATTACGAAGCCTATAATGGAACGGAGACTGAGCGTTTGCGAACGACACCCTGGGGTCATCTCGACATTTATCTACCTCCAAGCGCTCGGTAAAAACGAGCCCCTTCAAATTTATCGCCGGGAGGGGGTTGGAATTCCATGTCCTAGGGCTGTAATATCCGCTTCATTTATTTACCTGCAAATACCCGCTATATTTCATTACTCCTTCCTCGGCTAACGTCTCTCTTATTAATCTCTCTTGTTATATTCGAGGGCCTTCTGTTTACTTATAAGAGCTCCGCACGAAAATACCCTTTATTTAGTGTTTATTAAGTTATAAATCAAAGAGATATAATATTGGACATGAATTATACTTTTTATTAAAGAAAAAAACACAAAACAGAAGAAGAAGAGGTCTGTTCTCATTATTCTCATTGCCTACCAGTAGTGGGCAAAATGATATCGAATTTTTTGCTCAGAAACAATTGCTTTTGTTTTATTGTGAAGTGGTCACGATTTATTGAAAGAGCTACCTGCCATCGAACAAAAAAAAAAAAAAAAAAAAAGAGGAGAAAAATAAAGAGCTACACAATGTAGAAGAATTAATGACCGAGGGATTTGTAGGTTTTACAACACAAAGGTGAAAACAACTACCTTGGTACCGATGAAAATCGACTCTGACCCAGTGGATAGGCATCATCACTCACTTAAAGATCCTCTAACTTTGAAAATAAAATTTTCTTTTTGATTCAGCGTTTTCAAAATATGGGCCAAAACAAAAGTTCACTTGTATACCTTTCCAACAGCATCTGAAATCGATGAGACTTTGTTTAGCGTTCTTCCCTTACACAGTTATAAAAGTATTTATTTACTAGATTTACGAAATTAATTTTTGTCTTTTTTTGAATAGACGGCTTTTGAACCAACGATCAGGGCCTCTGTTTATCAATACCCTTTCTCGGCATTGTAAACATTTCCAGCCGGTTCTTCAAGCCTCGGCTGCCAAACTATCCTAATTTGACTTCCTAATAACTAAACATTAAACAAGGGTTATTGCGCTTCGGATTTGTTCTACTTTTTATTCTTTCTGGAGCGTATAACTAATCCAAACGCAATGTTCTTACAACGATTTGCGAATGGTAGTATTTGAGGCTAAAGAAGTTGAGTTTGGTCTTACCTAATATGTACTTATTCTTATATTATGTATACCTAATATGTACTTTATATAACGCTGAGTACAATATTGGAACTGAGTACTCTTGAAATATAATATTTTCGAGACTGTGTTAAACTCCCTAGTAGATATAGTACAAGAGCCCAAGAGGAGAAAAAAGGCAGTTATCTCACCCCAATTTTTTATTACTTTAATGAAAACTATATATAATTAATAGAAAAAATTCATGAGTCTGCCAAGTATAGATAGGAGGAATAAAAAATGGCGGCTGTTACAAAGCGATAACAAATACTAATTTTTCATTCGGAGCTCTATAATCCTATCTTAAAAAGTAGGAACAATAAAGAAAACCTAAGAGAAGGTCATTTAAAGAAGAGTAAACTTGCTAAAGTGTGATCCCTAATAGAGTTATTTACCTTAAATAGTTTTCATTAAAGTAATCAACAATTGGGATGAGATAACTGCCTTTTTTTCTTCCCGGCTCTTGTACTAATAAGGGCTTTAGAGTTCTCTTGGAAACATCAGAGGCTGCAAATGTATGTGGACATGTTCACTATCTTATGAAGAACTTTGTCGATATATAATCGATATTTTTACCCTAGTTCTATCTCATTAAACGATGTAATTAAGATTTATTTATAAGATAGTGAACATGTCCAACGGTAACACTGAGTTCATTTAATATAATCACCAAATCTCTCACCCCACTACTTGAAGACAAGGCTCAATTGGCGGTTCAAAATTTCTTTCTCTCAATGCAGTACACCACCACTCATCATAACATGTTTTTTAAAAAAAATTATGGTACTTCTAATTACTGCCCTTTTTATTAGTATTACTATTATGATGTCGGCTCTGTTATACATTATATATTTATTCAAGCTGTAAAATATATTTACTTATTTAATTTTAGTGTTTCTTACTTAGAATTTTTACAGTATTTTCTTACACAGGATGTTTCTATCAATTAAATTTTCGCCTTAGTATTTATCACATTCATTACTCATCGGTATATAGGATAATATTTACTACAGCCTCAATATTATTAATTTGTTTGTTCATTATTTATTACTATGTTAATTAATATATTTTTTCTATTAATCTTTAACTTGCTATTTTTATTTATGTTAATTTGTTTGTATTGATGCCTTCTTATTCCTTTCCATTACATCTTTATTATTCTAATACCCTTATAGCAATACCTAATTTATATCTTTGTATTTTAGCTTTGATGAATGATTCTCTTGTAGGTCGCAAAATTAGAAACCAATAAATAGTTGAAAACCATTTTGTTTCTGTTGACTGCATCCCTATCTTATTCTAATTTATTTAATTTGTTTAGAACTCTAATAATCTACATATTTTCGATTTTAATTTTTTGACTATTATTTAAATACTTAATAAAATTTTCAAACATTATATTTATAATATTAGTTATTATGTTACAAAGTGCCTATCAAATCCAATCTATTTTGGTTTCCGGTTAGTATAAACCATCATTAATTATAATTCACGAGACCTTTTCCAAGTGGTGTGATTCAACAGGTAAGCATGGTTCTGTTTCGTCGCATGAAATGTAACACGCAACGTCAATTAGCACCGTTGTTATTTTTATTAAATTGCCCCATACATGTTTAACAAACGACCGAGAGGTAATAGCAAGCTAGCTGGTAAAATAAGCGTTAAGAGGAAGGGAAGAGACCCCCGGGATGTAACACTATTGATACTGGCTTACGAAAACATGGCACAAACAACACTCCAGCCGTTGCCAAACATAACAAAGCGAGATCTGAATAAAATGCTTGCCACAAGTAGGCACCACTCTCTAGTTCTGTATTTTATCGGATCTTACCCTCAACTTGCTCAACAACAGATGGCCTCTATTTATCGATCCGAGGAGCGCATTCTTTCTTCGTAATAGCGACTTTAGTAGTTAGTAGATAAGAATCAGTAAGCTAGGTTGTGGCACGTAAATAAAATTTATTATTGACCTTGAGAATCATTGGATTTAATAGGCACTTACACATAATATTAATATTAAAATTATAACGTTCAAACATTTTAGATAGAATTTAAAGAATTTTCAAAAAATCTATAAAAAATAAACAAATTTATTCTATTAATTATTTAGTAAGTTAAAATATTTCACAGGGTGATATTCATCTCAAATTAGTTACGGTCTCGAGATTGTAGTGGTGACCTGAAAGTCACTGCAATCATGTGACCAGGAACATTCCGAGTCGGCTTGAGTGAGACCATACACTCAGCTGAGTGACTTCATCGCAAGTTGTGTGTTTCTAACTTTCTACGTATGTATTTCTAATTTTATTTATGCAAAATGGATTTGAATCAGTCCCAGGCTTTTCTAATTGCGTAAAAACGGTAAGTGAAAAAAGACTATTGATTTAGGAAATCATCTGTTGACTGTTCTTTATCTAAAACATTATTCATGTTCATTTCAACAAATTATAAGAAATATGAATTTTTAATTTCTGTAAAAAAATTATGCCAATTATCATAATATTTTCTCAATTATATTATTATCATTATTATTTTGATACAACTTTTCATAAAATGTCACAAGACAGGGAGCGGAAACTTACGACTTACGACACAAGTAGTATCTGATGCCATCACAGACGACTCCGAGATTATATTATTATATATTATATAAGACCTAAATTATACCCTTATACACTTGTGAATCTATACTCAACACTTCTCTCATTAATTATTAAGAAATCATAACTTGACTCTATTATTTACATAATTTGAATTTTTGCTTATTTTTACTAATCCATTATCCTGTTATGTATTCTTTTATTGTTTTTGTTTTTTTATGTCGGTTGTCTTATATTGCATTTTCTTTTGGAAAGAAACTCCTCAAGCAATGTCTTATAAAACAATTTAATAATAAATAATAATTATTCTACTAATGTATATTAGCTTAAATTCATTATTGAACTTAGGTCCACTGAACTCTCATAACGTCACCAAATCAGAAGTGTATTTAAAGCGACAAAGGACCAATGACTGCGTTGATTCGACTAGTAACATTGACCGTTGCCGAGAGCTGTGCCATGTTGCCTTATTGGTTACATGTGGGGCCTGTAGTGACGAGTGATTTGTGGCTTTCCCTTATCCATTCTGTGTTCTCGCGACAACCTATCGTAGGGTTCAATGTGGAGTTGCATACCATTATGGGTGTGTACCACACAAATTCACTTCTTAAAACACAGTCTAATATTCTTAGGAGTGGTGTTTGCTTTTTAAGAAGATGCTTAGGTGTTTGAATTATTGAAATTGCTTGTTGTCTATAGTTTACTGGTTTTTACTTGACTGATGGATAGTATGTTGATTGAAGGAAAGAGCATTTTACGTGGTTGCAGAAAAGGAGATTCGACTTGAAAATTTCTAGAAAATTTGTTCTTTGGAAAAAGATTTTATTTATTTATTTCCAACTCCCCCCCCCCCTTACAAGCAATACAGGTGTGCAACAGCAGTTCGATGATACATACCCATCATCAAACTACTGCTAATAAATCAATTTACAATTAATGATTCATGTACAGTCTTCGTATAGGATTCATTAGTTTTCAGTCTTCTGCGCCTCTTTCGTCCGCAGGCATTCCAGGGGCTGGTCTTCCTCTTTGACGAATATTGAAGCGGCTGGATAGTTTTCTTCCCTTACTAGCTGAGGGTGGATCGTTCTCAGGGTGGAGAGTCCGGTTTCCCTCAGCAATCTGGCCCATAATGCATCAAAGGCGATACAGTCTATGATGATGTGCTAGGCAGTCTCCGGAACACCACAACTAGGGCATAGGGGGTCGATATCCATCCGGTGGCCATGAAGCTTAGCTCGAAATCCCCCATACCCCTTGAGAAATTGCGAAAGCCAGTAGTCTGGGAGGACTCACTTTGCTTCCATCCGTTACCGAACGGTGAACCAGTCTTGTGTTGGCCGAGTTTTTAAGTTCGGCCCTTTACAGAATTATAATTCGGCGGTTTCCTTTTACTGCTCAGAAACAGTTGATATCTCAAAATCTGTTTATTTTCGAGAGAAAAGTTCTGATTCTACTTGGATAGTACTGCAAATAATGTAGATCCGGTGTCTTCCGTCACTTCAATCGCTAGCCGTCCCTGAGTATGGCTGCTACCTCCCAGCATTGGGTACCAACAAGAAGAAGAGCTCAGGCGTTTGCTCCACTCCATCAGTTCTTGTGATTTTTTGTTTGCCTACACTTATTGTAGTGTATGATCGCTCTTTTAAAAGTTTTCTTGATGTATATATTCACTCGAGGCATCCATGTTATCACCCTATTGTTATCTGATAATCCATGTTATCTTCACATCAGCAACTCTATATTGCTCTTAAAGCTCATTGTTTGTTCGCATTATACTCTTGTATCTAAGAGTTTTTTTTATTACTGCTTTGCTTCAAATACTTTATTTGTAAAAATATAAGTGCAAATATCTGTCCTATCAAATTATTTAATCGATGATCAATAAAAATCATAGAGCTAAGTATCTGGTTTGTCTACCATTTAAACTTTTACTCGACGTTAAAAATTACTATAACGAATTTCATTCGTTTCAGACAAAGAGTAAATGTTGTAATAGTCGGAATCGAGCTGCTTCCTGTCTTTTCTTTCTTGTATGAGGATTCCTTGTCAGTTCCTCGTGTGTCCAGATGTAGTTCTAGATAGAGGGTCTGTTCGACAGGAATAAGTAGGGTATTATTAAAGGATACTAAATTTAAAATTCAAGGTAAATCCAATTCTACCATGCAGAGAAAGATTCTTCAGGAGTACCTATGAAATTGATATATTATCAGCTTCATATGAATATGATTTATGACCATTTTCTAACGAAATTAATTTTGTAAGGGAATCAGGATTTATTTTTAGCAAGAAGTCAAAGCGTAAAATAATTGCACCATATTCCTTCTTTTCACAGATTTATAGAGTTTTGAAGTTTGTTGATTTTTGACCCCGAGCTTATAACTAGAAATTTGTAGATTTTTATTTATGCCCGCTTTACATAAATAATTTGATTATTTAATTTGATGACTTTTTTTTTTAGTTTTTTTGTTGCAATAATTGTTAATTATTACTGGCATCTTATAACTTAAAAAATAAATTTTTATTAGGTTTTAAATTACTGTTTTGTAAACGAATTATCTCCTAAATTGAGTTAGTTCCAAACTCAGCTTTAAAAAGCTAAGTTAAGTTTAACTACTGATCTAACTAATAAGTTAAGCTAAACTAATAATTTTATACAAATAAAATCCTTCTTTATTAATAGTCTATTAAAGGGGATGCATTTAGAAATTTTATCATGTAGCTCACGTGATCGACTTCGATTCATAATAAAAGAGGCAAAATGTGTTCTATCAGTAAAGTTATATGAGAGATAAGTCTGATGAATTTCATATAAACCTCCGCCAAACTAACAGTGTGGGTCGAATGGGCTTTGGCCCCCGCTCCAAAGCTGACCCTCTTAAAGCCGTATTATTTAATTTTACCTGAACAGAACGGACCGGCAACCTGTAGGTCCTCTCTGAACACTAGTTGTTCTAGCAGGGAAGGTGTACAAAATTTTTATCTTGAATTCTTTTTCTGTTTCATACACATATACAACTTGCGACTTAAGCCCTTTATTGAAAAATAAATATCTATTCAAAGTTTAAGTACATTCTGAGATGAGGTGTAGATAGTTGACCGTAGATTAATGATTGGAGAAATTTTTCGGGGGGTGCGTATGACATACTTCAATAGTATGTTACTCTGAATGTTGTTGTTATCTCTTTTGTTCTATAGCCCTGATGAAGACCTGAAACTCAGGTCGAAACGTCGGCATAAAATAAATAAATATGGTTTTGGTTATTTATGTTGTTCTTTGCTGACCGCACCCCCCGACAAATTTCTCCAATCTTTAAGTACATTCATTCGGATCAATATTCTTACTATAATGGTTCCCATAGCGTCGCGATATATACCTATAGTCCAGGAGTCAGGAGCAGGGAAACGTAAGTTATCTTATAGAACGTTTCATTTATGCCTACTTTTCTCCTTTAACCAACCCACATACCTAACGGTGTTGGGGGCATCCTGGATCCATTTATTAAACCCTTCTACAATTGTTGTCAACTTTAACCAGATTAATTCCTCTTTTTCTTTCTAGATCCGATGTGATCCTCTCACTTATTCCTCGGTTATCCACTTTGTTGTTTTTCCTCAGTCATTGCCTTCCGAATACTTTTTCACTGGGAGTTTTCTTCGGTAATTTAATTTTTGTGGCTTGTATTAAGCTTTTGAATTTTTTAATAGAAAGGCGATTTTAAACTGCATAGGTCAGCGTAGGTATAAAGACTTATTTTCCTCCAGTCATCTTTTAATTCCACTTAACATTTATTTGAGTTTATTATGTTCTTAATGATGTGATAAAAAATACGTGTTTGCTGCGATAAAGCCTCCAGAATAAATTCTCCGAAAAACATTTTATTTCAGAAAAACCTAAAACTTTCGTTCATTTCACATTTAGTGGTAAGTTACAAATTATATATTGAAAATTATAAATTGTTTTTTTTTTTTTCAATAGCGTAAATGTGCTAAAGTTTGAGCCCTAATAGATTTCTGTACATTCATCAGTTACCGATACAGATAAATAAAAATTTGAAAAACCAACATTTTTTTCTAACAATAAAAAAATTAACATTTTGTAAACAAATTTTGGGAATTTTCTCTCCTACTACGAAGGCGAAGTCGGAGACTTCATGGCAGATTAAATTATTTTCAGCTTGAACGCTAATGGTAAAATGTATGTGGATCATTTCCTGAGGTATAGTTTGTCGTCTGAAAAAGAAGTACTTTTAAAAATTACAAGAAATAAACATAAACATTTTTGAATTTATTTCGGCAAATATCATGGAAACTGCTGCCTCTACCAAAATCACTGTAAACAATCCTGCCATAATGATATTCTTGCCTACCACAAAAGTACTTGTTTACAAGATGACTTTAAACATCACTGAAAGTTCGTTATTAAACACAGGAAACAGCTACTGTCGTCATAGAGAAACAACAAACAGGAAGAACAAAAAATACAAGTTTTATGTTAGGTTAGTATTACGACGTTTTTACGACGATTAAATACCGTGTATGCGCAGCTTGTATCAAGTACTAATCACAATCATATAAATACTGATAGTTCGACTTTTGATAGTGCGAGTAGTACTATGGTGAGTGGAGGTGTCACTTGAGCACTCTTGAATCTGCAACAACGCTGGTTTGATTCCGGTTTGGGTGGGTTGAATTTTACTTCGTGGAGTTCTTACGGAGTGAAAACTCGACCCACTCACTTTGATTAGATTAGGTTAGTAAACCAAATAAAAGCACTGCTTGACAGCAAATATCATCATTTGTAAGATCGTAGTGGCTGCGACAATTTCTGCCACAATGCTCCCTCTCTGGTTATTCCTCCGCAGTGGCGTAACTGTTAATTGTAAAGTGAAGTACACTGAAATTCGTATTAAAAAACTATTTTTGCAGTGCGAAATCATCTTCCCCCAAAAAGGGGCTCTAGATCTAAATACAGCCTAAGAAATCGTTATGCTCTGCAAATTGTTACACCATCAGGGAAATCGTTGAATAGTGTGTTTATTTATCTCATTATCGTGTTCCTGTATAACTCACGTACATGTATGTGAAATACTGTACTGTTTCATAACATGCAATAATTATAACTTTATTTCCCCCATTCTGACATAATTAAATGGATTATTATACCCAGTGGAAATTATTACCGTCGTTTCCCTTTAGAGTGAAATGATGTATCAACATTAATGCATAGAGATACATGTCAGTTCTAGCTGCAAAACGCACCATTTTATCTGGCAACAAATCCGCCTCACTTGAAGCAATTATCTGGACAGCTTTATCAATTGGCCCCTACATCAGCGAGAATTTACCGCCATCGATTTCCCCTCATGTGCCGTCAAATTGTTGCAATCGCCCTGTGATTAGGAAGTATCCACCGCCGTCCAATTTTCTTGGTTTAATTTTGATATAAATCCTTTTTTATTATAAATTTGATTAACTTTGGAATCTTAATTACTTATTAAAACATATAGATCGGTACCGACATTGGAAGTTACTTCTATATATTAGACTTTTTTGAAATTGTGAATATTTTACACACTTAAATAAGTCTGAAATTTACTCCTCAGCTTCTTTAAAATGTAAATGTATGATTAATCCACTAATGTACGTTGTGTTGATATCTTATTTAACTTTTAGTCCTTAAAAATTGGAGTAGATTTTAACCCCTTTGCATCATTTGGTGGAATAATCGCAAACAAAAACAGTTCATTATCACCGAGAGCGGAATAATCCTTATCCGAAAACAGTCCATTGTCACCGAGAACGGAATAATCCGCACACAATTGCTTTTGTTTTCAGTCTATCAGCAATCGTTAAATAGTCTGTAAGATAAACAAATCATAAGGGATTTTGGATAAAATATTATTTTTATTGCTTGTCTGGCTGTAATTTTGATGATAAAATTTAACAAAATTAGGTCACCATAATGAATATCGTTTCGGTTTCGGATTCAAGTATATCAAATATCAAATAACAAATATCCCGTAAACGTAAACGTGCCAGATCTGTAACTGCTAGTAACGGAGATGAGCAGCCCGGAAATATTGAAACTGGGGGGTTTACATGCCAATATTACCTGATTATACTGCCGTAAGTGGTGTAACGTCAATGGAATGTCCAGGCGCAATGTTTTCCAGTTATTTTTCAATTAGAAATTAGTGCGAAAAATAATTCTGGAAACAAACAAATTGGGCTCTAAGGACAGAAAATTTGTGGCTATTACAGAGAGTTATTTGAAAATTTATATTTTGGTCTGCATTTTAATTAGTTTAGTCCAAAAAACGACTCTAAAAAGTAATTGGAGTACAGATTAAAGTAAACTTTTGACTGTTCCAGATGAGAAAATAGAAACAAAAGTGAATGGGGTACGTGTATCACAAAAATTGATGGTATTTTCAATACTGGTTTATTGACGGAATCGATTTGCTTTGATTTACGGAATTGATTTAGGTTTCTACACTCTATCAGCTTATAAGACTCTCTAGCTAATATTGCCTTCTGTCTGCTGATATAGCCCTCTGTCAGCTGTAACATATATATATATTTATATTCTGGGAATTGATTTGAAAATGAAAAACAATCTATCAATAAATAATCAGATTGGGAAACTTGTTGTAAGTTCATCATTACAAATTCACTTGAGCAAAATATCCCCAATTTCTGGTGAAAATTTATCCACAGTGACATTTTTTGAAATAGCCACTATGAAATTAAAACTGATATTTGTCTTTTAATCATAAACGCGATTTTTTTAAATTTCATGACAACACTTATCTTTTTACAAGAAGCAATCTTGCAATAAAAAGACGTGTTCTTCAATAAAAAATAACAGGAGTAGAAAGAAAAATTTTAGAAAATCTGTGATGATTTTTTAAATTGAATTTTTAACCAGCAATTAGAAAAGTATTCTTTTCACCATATCTAGTACCACTGGAGGGCCACAGTTAGCAATACGCTTCATTTAATTGAAGCTTATATGTGGGGAGCTATACAATATTATATAAAATGGGATACAGAATGCTTTAACTCCTGCAAAAACAATTCAAAAAATCAACTTTATACTCAGACTTTAAAACAATTAGCAGAATTGCAAAGCCACATTACCTGATTTTGTATAAAATATAAAATAATAGAATATAGAAGTGGAAATAAAAGGCGTACGATGAAAATGACTAACAACAATCAGGTTTAATAATGGAAGAAAATAGTTGAAATAGATGAAGAAAGGCATACAATGGCCTAGTAAGGGTGTGAAGTGTAGGGGAATCTCATTGGTTCCCGCCCTCCTCTTTCTACCCTATTCAGCCTTTATTGCGCTCTGATTGGTCAGTGAACGCTTCCGGGGGTGGTGTCTGGTCTTGGTGCACTCAAATATCGGTAAGTGTTATTATGTAATCATTTAGTGCCAAAGTACGTTCTGGCTTCATTAAATTACAGATACGTTATAAATATTATTACCTTCTTGAAATAAATTAATATATTGGTGAACGGCTCTGAAAAAAATAATGTAGTCATGTTCAAAAGCCACAATTTGGAAGACAATGAAGCTTTGTACGAAATAATTCTTCGTTTAGCTATAAAGCTATTTTTTTTTGGTTAGTTTGTCTAACAATATAATTACAACATGCTTACTTTTAATATTATAGAATATAAACTATATAGAAAATTTGATAAGAGTTATACAATTTTTCGAAATCGTTCTACTAACAAAAAATGTGTCTTGTCATTGAATACATTATGAAATGGAATTCTAATTGCCCTGTCTTGAAGTCAGTTATTCTGCATAACATTTCCTATACAGTTTAAAAAATTCTTTGGTTAATAGCAAATTAAAAAATAATGTTATTTTTAGCGTTTTGGAAATAAAAATCTTTTTTAAATTAACAATATCAGATGAAACTAAGTCACCTTCAATATTTGATGAATATTACGTCTTTACTATACTACTTCCATAAATAGTTTCAGGTCCTTTTTTTCTGATGGATCTTCAAACATAGATTTATTTTCGGATACTACACCAGAGCCGTTTTCCTGGTTTAATGTCTTATCGGTGTCTCAGGCTCTAGAACGATGCAACTGGGTATAGAGAATCTGTGTCCTTTATAATGGTGTGTTGCTCGCGGTAAAAATCGTATTAGGTTCTGTAAGAATTGAGTTTTAATCGATTTGGTGATTCCACAATCCAAATTCTTGAAGATTTTCTGGAAATTTTACACAGCCTTCCATTTAATACTTTAATTTTTCCTTGTATTAACGCAGTAGGAGTTCGAGAAGTACCCAACCCATTATTTAGCTGTTGTAAGAAAATTAGAACTCAGTGTTTCCTCAAAGGCCTCTCGGTATAACTAAATCATTACTTTAGAGAAAATGGGCCTTCAAATGTCTGAAAAACGAATCGCCTCAGACTCTCTGTTCATTAAATAATGTTTAGAATAGGCAAAAGGTTTTGTGAAAAAGTTCTCAGAAATGAAACCCTACCTCTATACCCTAATAAGGAAGGTTCCAAGAAATTGGAGTACGGCAGAATAACAAAAAAAAAAACAAATGCCAAGGAAATCTGAGCGTTGTCTTAAAATCTATTAGCTCCAGAATATTGAAAGAGAGGAAAATTCGAAGACCTCTTTTATAATTTTTAAAGTTGTATTGTTTGTTTTATTAAATTACTGTTCACTTCAGTTATTTAGATTTTTATTTGTATCTTACATGCTTAAAAAATGAAATCAGACAATGAAATAAGACTCCCAAAGTTGTGATTACAGATAATATTTAAAGGAATACATTTTTTATAAAATATTAACTTAAACCCTACTGTTCATATAGTATTGGCCATTTGATGTAACATATCATAATATTACAAATCGTCTCGGTTTTGCGTCTGAAACCAAGAGTAGAAATAATAATAGTTTTGTAAATTCTAACGTTTACGTTTTTGTAAAGAAGGCGGGAGGTAACAATTTAGAAATTAAAAAATAACAAGAATTTCCCGCGTTGATTCCCCTCTATATTTCCTGATCAATTTCGTTTTTCTAGTTACCATAGGACCTAAATACTTAAGCTTCTATACTAGATTTTTGTTTTAAATATTTATTTATTGCTATTTACA
>NW_027109839.1:534968-541817 GCF_000696795.3 Halyomorpha halys
TAATATATTTAAATTAATGTCATTACTTCTCTCTCTCCGTCTTGCTATGTATCTGTCTCAGATGCCAGAATAAGTTGGTTAATTAATTAATTAACTTTGAGAGGCCTCAGGTTCGGAGCCCGTGGAACGATTCCCACCCAGCACAACTAGGAGCTTCTTGAAGGAGTTCGGGGTCGATGTCCAGGACGTGGCTAGGTTGACAGAAAACATAATACTTGACTCCCTGGGAGTTATACACCACCACATGCATGGAAATTAATGAGTTTGGGAGTTTATCCAGAAGTGGGATGGCATGCATGCATCGCATATCTTATTTGTTGTTTTAATTATTATTTTTTATTATTTTAATATTTGTTATATAGGGGAATTTGTTGATCAAATGAAATAGGGGTTGTGAAATAGAATAGTATTAATTGTAAAAGAAAAGTAAAAGAAAACTGTGGAAGAAAAAAAAAATGTTATTTATCTTTTATATTATATCATGTAAAAATATGTAACTTATATTTGTCCAGTCACGGATTGATCAGTATGCTGTGTAATGTAGCAACCCGATGTATTTGGGCAGCATGAATGAATAAAGTATTTCTTTCTCTCTCTACTTCAGTTCTCCAAAACTATTATTATAGTTAGTTTCTTTTCCAAAGGCTTTTTGTGTGTGTACCAGTTACCAATTAAATACCTTTATATTTGCAAAATATCGTTACTATTAATTATATAATATTATAAGGGGCTGTATTGTGTAATATAATAGTGAATATACTACATAAAGGAAATAAATATTTATGATTAAAATGATTGAAATGATCAAGACAAATGGTATGCCATAAAATATGATTATTACATTATAACTTATTACCTACTATATACACATAGCATCTGATTTGGGTGTTGCTGTTTATCGAGGTATGTAGTGAAGTCTTCGCCATTGGTGTCATGTTGTCGTAACCGTGGGCGTCATCTCAGCCGTGGAGTTCCATTTCTGAAGAGCCCTTCTTAAGGCCTCTTCTCTAGCTCGTCTTCTTACTTCTGTACCTCTACTTCTTCTCTATGTCTCTGTGTTTGTCTTCTGCCCCCACTTGTTCCAAAAAGGGGTGTCGCCCTCTATTCCTATTTCTCATTGGTGATAACTTACAATGCCCCTAGGTCCTGAGAGGAGGTGGGAAACAGAAATGATCGCTTTCGGTCTTTACTTAGTCTTTAGTTCTTTAGTCTTAAAACTTTTTTACACCAGGTGTGAAAAACCCTGGTACAGGACTAATGTGGTATATAAACACAGGTGTGAAGTGTCTCTTGATAGGTATCCCACCTCGGCCAGGTATCGAAATATATGGCAAAAACTTTAATAATATCGGTAATTGTTAATACCTGAATACTTATCCGTCTTTTTATCATTTTTTTTATTAAAAGTCAGTTATATTTTTTAAATGTGCAGATGTCATTTGCTTTTGTTGTTAACATTTACTTTCTCTCTTCATAAGATTTATTTTATTTTTTTATAATTCATCGTTGTTATTTAATTTTGTTCAATAATGATTGCGTAGTAAATAGTTAGAGGTGTTTTTAGACTATACCCCTTATCCGTAAATAATCGTTGAAAAAATTATAACTGTTTTAATAACTATGTAAGGTCCACCGGGCCAATCTGGTATTAAATAAAAAATAAAAGATTAGGCATTAAGGTGGTAAAAATTTAGTTAGTACTAAATAACATATAAAATGAAAAGTACAGCAGTATTATGTAGTAATATATCAGTATTTTGATCTTAACGATTAAATAAATTTAACAAAAGTTTATAATTTGTGTTCGGCAATGTTAGAAAGGTTTTTCTTTTTACTTTTAACTCTTTCCATCAGACAGCACGGTTATTGACTAAACTTCAAGCTCACAGTTTTACGGAATTTGTGAAGTTTTTTAGCCTAATCGTCTGCTATAATCAGCCGGAAACAAAATGTATAACAATATCGTTTGCGTTTTTGCTAAGTGTAATTCGCAATTATAGTTGCAGGTTGTAAATGAACTATAAATAAAAATTATAATGATAATAAATAAAAAATATTCCAATTTTATGGGCCAAATATCTTTCTTTCCTTTTTGAAATTTTTATTTGTTCTAAAAAATAACTGAAATAAAAACAAATTTTCTATTCTAAACGAGAAAAACTACCTACAGTACTAAACAAATATCATAGCCTATTATTTAGAGTAGAATAAATTTTGGCCAATATCATGGCGACTACTGCTCATATGAATTTATAGTACATTCAAGCTTCAAATAGTGTGCCAATAGAAATCTGTACGTTTAATAGTTCATGAAATATATTTTTTTGTAATCCACAAGTCCATATTGGGGTGAAGCATGTCCAATCACGAATATACCTGGTCAGTCTTAACGCAATCCTCCCACCTACGCTTTGGTCTACCCCTTCGATGTGTATCTGTCGGTTTAGTGTTTAAGAACATTGTAGGGGTCCGTTCATTTCTAAGCCTTACTTTACACGTCCATCTTATTTATTGCAATGTTATAACCTGCCTTCTAAATTCTCACGTTAAATGTTTTTTTAGGAATATTTTACGTAATACCTTATTTTCAAACACCCTATCGCGCTTTTCCTCCCTTAGACTCCGTTTTGCATCCGTAAACAACAGTAGAATGAATAATAGTTTTGTAAATTCTAACGTTTTATTTTCTCTACAGAAGGCGCAAGATAACAATTTGAAAAGGAAAAATTAACAAGAATTTCCCCCCTTCAATTTTGTTTAGCTAGTTACCATAGACCCTAAATACTTAAGCTTCTATACTAGTTTAAATGTATTTCCTCCTATATTTATATCACCTAAATTGTCGCCATTTATAATTATTATTGATTTATCTTTGATATCATGAATTATTAATGATAAAAATTTAAATTTATAATTATTTTTTGAAATGTTATATCATGTTAAATCTTATAATAATAAGTAATTTCAATTTGGGATTAAGGATAAGATGTAAAGTATAGCATACGTAGGATCCGATTAGCCGTGATCCGATTACGGTTGATAATAGCGGCCTA
The DNA here is from genome assembly GCF_000696795.3 of Halyomorpha halys. Classification (NCBI taxonomy): domain Eukaryota; kingdom Metazoa; phylum Arthropoda; class Insecta; order Hemiptera; family Pentatomidae; genus Halyomorpha; species Halyomorpha halys. The sequence continues at coordinate 538,022 of NW_027109839.1, forward strand.
GTCCGACCCAACAATCCCGTTCCATGGACGTTCACCTGTCGGTAATCTCTTCGGCTATGGGTAATTAGTCCGGCATAATTAGTACAGGATATAAAACTTATTTTAGTCATAGGCTTGGACATATCCAGTGACCTGCAATATGATCCTCGGTGATCTTAAAGCTGTTGGAGTAAACAAAAAAAAATGGCGCCCAGATGAATACGATATGGTTCAAGGAATAGAGCGAAAATAAAGAAGCAATTAAACACTAAATCTCGAGTAGTTCTGATATTTTGAAAGTTATTGAGTTAAGAATAGACTTAAAAAGTTTGCCACCTCGGCCGAATGGAAGTTCATTTATTTAATAAAACTGAAATTTTTATTCCTTGTTCAGTATATCAAAAACTATCTGTATACTCTTTTATGATTTTAACATCCTAGTATCAATACTGCATGTAATTCCTATTTATTGAAGGACAGGTAATAGAGTGTGCATACGCAAAATTTAATAAAAATATTAAATTAATTACAGTGCCACATTTTTTGACATAATAAACTTCAATATTTTTTGTACCTATATTATGAATGTGAAACCAATTTCAAAGAAACAAATGTTAATATTTAAAATGAAAAAAAAAAAGAAAATATTTTCTAAAATATAAGGATAATCTATCGTTTTTCGAGATGAATTTATTATATAATAAGTTTTATTGGTATACTAAAGTTGATGACAAATACCCTGGAAGAATGTACAACCTGAAATTAAAATACCTTTGAGAACATTTGACTCGTTTTGAGGACATAAAAACGTTCAAATTAATCTTGTACTTTATTTATATATTTTAAAAGCTACAATTTGAAAAAAATTTCTGCCCGAATATAGCCTTATCTTTAAGTGTGTATTGGCCCCAATAATTATTGAAGGAATAGTCATCAGATGTTTAGAGCGACGTAGCTGATTTTGAAGAACATTGTCCAAAACGTACCATATCGACTTTTGAACGATTCTTTAGAAGTTTATTATTATTTTTGGACCAACTCTGTAATTTGGGTTTAACAGACTTATTCTGTTTTGGAGCCTTTAAAATGTTTTCTCTTAACAGAAACAACATTTTTATTATAAAAAATAACTAAAAGAATAAAGAAATTCCAAAATAAACTAATGTAGAATCTTTCTAGAAATTAAGGGCGTGTGAATTTCATTCAATCGAACTAATCTACTAATTTTAAAAATTATGGTACGTACTACTTAAACAGTCAATATTGAGAATTCTTAAAAAAAAAAAAAAAAAAAAAAAAAAAAATCGACAGAAAAGAGGTTTTTGACCGCTAACGCCATTTACTCACCAGCTACCACAATATTAAATCTAAAAAAAATTGTATGTAAAACGTTTAAGTCAGGAAAAAATAAAAATATTAATATATAAGAAATCAGAATTAATAAATAAGAAAATGCAGGATGCCGTCAAATCTTAAATATTTCTTACGCAAAAATGTTATGAGTGAACTTATATCATATGTGAAGCTGACCAGCGACATATAAACAATTGTAACTCATGTTATTTTGATCTGAGAAAACTTATTTTAGTGAAAAAGATTAATCACAAGCAATAAACTAATCGCTCCCCAAAAAAACTGAATTTTTTTCTGGCAAAGTGAACCAATACCCGCAATACAGCTTTTGTAATGATAGCTATTTGAAATAGTCGTAAATTACGTGCTTTATCGTTGAGTGGTTTGGTGGGGACTATAATTTATATTCTTATTCCATCGGAGTTATCTCGCCCGTAGCGGGACTGTGTTTCTCTCTCCGCCCTAATACTGGGGTCCCGCAGGGTTCAATTCCAGAGCCCTATTGTTTGTTTTATTCATGAAATAAATTGTCTTGACGCCCGAATTCCAAATGTGAATATATACCTTATGGAAATGATTTACAAATATGAGAATATGTTTGTATATGAATCAAGAATGAACCGAGCTACAAGGAATTTTTATCGTTTGAAATCTTACTTCAGGGTACTATTTTTATATCTACCTTTAGATAAGATCACCGTCATGCTATACAGTAGAGTTTGTTCATCAATTTGTTCTTTTTTTATATTATTTATAGTTTTATTATTTTCTTTTTTGATTCTTTAGTATGTACTGGTATTATTGTATAATGGTGGTATTTTATACAATGGATCAAAAGAAATATTCCAAATTACATTTGATGGGTATTGTAAGTATTGTAATATTACAGGAATGGAAACAATTTACAGATGTAAACAATTTTTTGTATTATTCCTAATGGTTTCAATTTGAAGAAAAAAAACAGCAACTAAAAAAGCGCTGTTTTTCGACCCTAATGCTTGTGCCTGTTTGAATCTTATGTATCTAGGCCTTATGGTTCGTAGATAAAATGTCTTTTTCTCTCTGTTTAGGGATCCTTAAATGGACGCACTTAAACTTAATTTAAATATATTGTTGTTTATGAATTGAATTTAATGTACGAATTAACATGAGGACTGGTTTCGAGGGTCTTCATGAAAGTTAAACATACAATACGGAATACATTTCCCTATATTACAACGGTAGCCTCCCTTCATGAAGGCAAAATAATGGTTTCCATTTTTTCCCCTTAAGTTCATTCCAGTTTTAATTTTGCTTTTATAGCGAAAATTTTAGCTGAATATATTTATTTTTATAATAACAGTGAACATAGTTGAGGGAGCATCAATAAATTCGTTATCTGCGTCCATTATATTAATTTTTATGATTTTATTTTCTTACTCCTTATTTATTCCCTAATATCCCTATATTGGTTGATTTTTTTATATTTTTGTTAATTAAGTATATCCAATGTGGTCTGTCCAGGTGACAACATCTATCAGTCGGTACCAAAACAACATACACAAATGAAAAAGAGAAAATTAAATTTGTGTTAAGTATATTTTTAATTATTGGTACATTGTAGAAACTGCAACGGTTCACATACTAGAATTGTACAATTTTCGAATTATTTCTTAAGATAAAATCTATTATTTAATTTATACAATAGAACTAAATTCAATAGTAAAATAAAAATATAATAAAATAAGAAAAAAAATATGAAATAACATACGTAAAGAAGAATAATGAAATGAATTTACAACTATAAATGTATAATATTATAGCTTATAAATTCGTAAGAAGTGTGGAGTGAACCTGTTTAAGAGTAAGAATACAATATTAGATGTATCCATATATATAAATGCTGCGAAACTTGGACTCTAACAAGTACCTTGGTAACCAGAATCGAGGAATTTGAAAGGGAAGTCCTCCGTAAAAATACAGGAGCGATCTAGGATCGGATCCTTAACAGATCGAGCAGATAAATCAACAGTGAACTGCTTGCAAAGATTGGTCAGTCAATATTTCATGATAGAAAGGCAAGATGATTCAGTTGTGTTGAACATGTGGCTTTAAGCAATCCATCAGGACCCCATTACACAACGATGATTGCCACTAAAGTTGGAAAGAGACTACGTGTTAGAGCAAAAACCAGATGGATAGACAGAATCAACAAAAATGCGAAAGAGCTACAAGCAGCAAACTGTAAAGCAGTAGCCCAAGACAGGCAGGCTGGTTCATACAGCCAAAGTTCCACAAGGTCTGTAAACCCAATCGAAAAATAAATAATTGTTTAATAAGTATAATATCATATATAATACACGACATAATACATACGATATATAACACAATATACAATAGAAAGAATACAATGAGACTAAAGAGCTTTAAATTGAAAAGCAACTAAAGAATTCAGTAAACCAAATAATATAGGAATATAATAAAA
>NW_027109839.1:541867-544366 GCF_000696795.3 Halyomorpha halys
TTTTGTAATGTGTTGGAAGTTTAGACCGTTTGTCTAGTAAGTGCTGTAATAGTCGAAATCGACGTGCAGTTTTCTGTCTTTTCAGTCTTGTGTGAGGATTCCAGGTTAATCGTTTGTCCAAATGTAGTCCAAGGTACCGGATCTGTTCGATGTGGGTAAGAGTAATATCATTAAATGAAACTGTAGTGCAGTCAGTCTATACTAGATTAAATCTATTTCCTCCCACATTTATATCACCGAAATTGTCGACATTAATAATTATTATTTTACTATTTACCATAGTTATTATTTTATCATAACTAATATTACAAATCGTTATGAGAAATTCCAGAAAAACATTTTTTTTTTCTATATATTATTGACAAATAAATAGCCAATTATATGTGGAACTACAAATGGAATAAGTATAACAGCATGGGAAATCCAACCTTGTCCCGAATACTGAAAATACTGCATTTCATCTAGTTATAAATTCTCTCTCTCTCTCTCTCTCTCTATATATATATATATATGCATGTATAGAACACTCACACATATATAGCTGAGTTTATGGAAAAATGGAAAATATGAATTGAGGTCGCTAAGTGAAGATAAGAAGAATCACAGGCAGTTATTTAGTCCAGAAAAATTACTACTCATAAAAGTAAGATAGCACCCAGTCTAAGATTTCTTTTTAAATTTGCTTTATAATTGGTATATTTATTAGTAGTTCTAATAATCGATTGTACAAATATGATTTGAAGCGCGTTACCAAACTTGTTGTTATATAGTGGTTAGATCAATTTTTTTTATGATTGTATGTAACTATTTTCTTTTCTAAATAAATCATTAGTTATATGAATAGTATGATAGTTTAGGTAGTAGAGTTGAAACCATTTTAAAATTTTCTGCTTTAGTTTTGCTGTGCGTTAGCGTTTTCAAAGTTCAATGATATAAATATAATAAATGACTATCATCATTGGCTTCATATAATTAGATCCCGCATTTTAATAATGATTCAAATAATACTTTATACTCCATCAATAATGTAAACATTTTTTTATTTTATTTTATTCATTTAAAAAATTACATCCAATATGGCTCGACCAGAAGACAACATCTATCGGTCGGTGCCTAAGTAACACATAAAATGATTGACATAAGAGGAATTTAATTATTACAGTTTTGACTATTAGAGCTTTGTACAGCCTATAGAATTTTTAAGCTAGATAAGTATAATATGAATTGATCTCAAGTGATACTATTAATAATTTAATTAACAACTACTAAAATGAAAATAAAGTAAAAATAATAATTATTAAAAAAATTATATAAAAAATAATAGTAATAATAAAAATAATTGAAAGGATTTTGAAGTGAATATTAAAACTGAAAATTTACAATTAGTCAATTAATATAATAATGAGAACAAAACAAGATGTTACAGAATATGATAAAAATAACGATCCAATAATATCTATTACTAAGCACACTTTGCTAATTCTAATTGTATTATAATAAATAAATTATATGGAGTTAAGAAAAAAATACAGGCATATATGGTCATTTGGTGAATCAAAATCAGTTATTGGGAATCATAGAAATAAGAAAGTTAAATATTTATTTTTTATATATATATTTTTTTTTTGTATGATGATTTAGGTAAGTTTTTAAGGGCATTGTTGATAAGGTCAATAGTATGATACTTGGTTAAAAAAAAATATAGATAGTAACACATTTTTTAAACCTCTTTTTGTGTGTGTGTGTGTGTGTGTGTATTAATACCTTGATACCTTAAATCTTGAAATATTTGGTCTCCTAATTACAATATATGTTAATTTATTATTTATGAAAAAATATTATAGACGAAGTTATTTTATAGTACTCGTTCTTGGTTTCTTAGCTGGAGAGTTAGAAATTGAACATTTAGAAAATAAGGTACTTGGTAAAGTATTCTGTTAGAGGGAGGGTGAAGTGAGACGCCTTGAAAAGGGCCCGGTTATTAAGTTAGGCTTCGTACAGAAGAGGCCCATAAGGCGGCACGAGACTCAGAAATAAGTTTCTCTCCTGGCCCAACATAACCATTAAAGGAGAACATTGTTACAAAATCTACTTAATCTATTTTTTAAAATTTATTGCATTATTTTAAAGTAATTGTAGCCATTAATTTAAGCTCATTAATTATATTATTCTACTTATTTCCTTAAATTTGTCTGATACTACATCCCTTCTTTCTTTTTATTGGACTTTCTTCTAAATTTTTCCTACGCCTACATCGATAACTAATTTCATTATTTTTTTTACTTGAAAGTGGGTTTTTTTTTTTTAAATTTGTATTATTATTATTTTTATTATATTCTATCTAAATTTTTGGATGAATGCAAGCTAGTTATTATCTTTCTCCTGTTAATAAAATAACAAAATTAGCGAACCAAAACTCTGAAATTATTATTATTATTTTGAAAGTAAAAAAAAAATGTAATAATACAATCTGCCAAAATCAGTGGCAATAAGTTATAT
>NW_027109839.1:545941-579912 GCF_000696795.3 Halyomorpha halys
TTTTATTTTTATATTTGTTATTTAATTTTTTATGTATATTTATATATCTATCAATCACTACTTTTATCAATTATATGACATATATATTAAGAGTTTATATCTTTCTATTTAAAATGAATATTACTCCAATGGGAGTCTTGGCCGAAAAAAATAAATAAATAAAATGAATATTAGCTGTATTTTTGTTTTCTTTATGTTAAAGAGGAGGATAATGAGGGAAAAAAAGAGAAAAGTCAGATTCCGTCGAAAATGAAAATATAAAAAAAAAAAAATGATAGAGAAGGAAGAAAGAGAATAAAAGAGGGATTAACAATAAAAAATAATAAAGTATAGAAAGAAGAGAAGAAAGATAAAAGAACCAAAGCGATGAAACAAAAGAAGAAAAAAAAAGTCATATGCTATTATTATATATTGTTTACTTGTTATGCCTATATATTGTAAGATTAAATAAAAATTGTCTGATTAGATTTGAATTACTATGCTGTGTTGCTAGCAGCCCAATGAAGTTGGCCAGCATTTGTTTGTAGTTTTTTATAAATTTTTTCTTTCTTATTTATTCATACCATGTACCAACTTACCATGTACACAGAAAAATGATAAACGAGAAAAAAAATGTTAAGGATAACACAATAATCAGAAAATTAAGAAAAAAAAAGTAGTAAATAAAAAAAATATATGAGGTGTAGATAGTTGACCGTAGATTAATGCTTGGAGAAGTTTGTCGGGGGGGGGGGGGTGCGGTCAGTAAAGAACAACATAAATAAACAAAACCATATTTATTTTATGCCGACGTTTCGACCTGAGTTTCAGGCATAAAATAAATAAATATGGTTTTGTTTATTTATGTTGTTCTTTGCTGACCGCACCCCCCCCCCCGACAAACTTCTCCAAGAAAAAAAATATATATGTATAAAAAATATATAATAAAATCAAATTGACTAAATAATAAAAAGAAAATTCACATTAAAGATAAAGAAAATTAAATTTAAGTTAAAATAAAATACACTTTCGTTCAGTATTGATAGGCAGCCTTGGGATTCCTGAACCCAGCTTTGTCACTCCCGTGTGGAAAGCAATACCGGACTCCAAGAGATCTCGGTGCTACTCTCCTAGCCGCGTCATTAGTATTGAAGGCCTATAAAGACTTAGTGGGAGCTCTTTAACTGTACAAACCATAGCAGTCCTGTAATTTGTACACACAGTTCCACTCACTTGTGCTGACTTATACTTTTCAACTCCTATAATATCACTAGTAGTCGTCATCATGTAATAAAAAATGTTAGCGCTTGTACATTGCATAAATGAATTAATGGACTAATACTATAGATCTCATTACGAAACAGAGCTCTATTAGTAGTCTTATTAACGGACCCACTCAATAAAACTCATATCTTCTCACCTATCAACCTATAAACCTAGGTTAATAGGTTGATAGTCTATTGAATGACACATTCATTGCCCCAATTTATCGAAGCAACCTCAGAAATATAACAATTCTATAGTTTTATAAAAAAATATTTCAGTCCAATCTGCGATTTCTTATCCTTCGATTCTCTATCTAGAGCTAAGAGAAATAAAAAGGGGAAAAATGGAAATTTTCATGCTAATTTGGATAAAATAGGTTCTAAGGATCACTATACAACATTGGGAAACATTAATTTCTGAAAAATAAAATGAATTTATGATATTGTAATGTTTTAGTATTGTTTTATTTCTCATGAATATTTTTATCCTTATTGCCATTACTGTCCCTATTTTCTGCATTCATCTCTTGGGAAAACAGTTTTTGCTGCATTTAAGGTCTTAATTCAACCTTACAAAATTATTTCAATTAATTTTTATCCTATTATAACAGGATATTATAACGCGCCAATTTTGATCATTGTGGGCACCAAACTTTTAACCTTTAAAAATATAGTTTGACCTGACAATAACTGGTGCATTTACCCTACATGCCAAAAGAAATATCAGAAAAGCTGTTTTGTTATATATTATAACACATGTACATTATCGTTTTGAAAAAAATTTAGTTACAGTTTTTCAGAATCACTTTTTTTTAAATTAGGAATCATATAATTATTTATCGTCAATATTTTTATTAATTGTTGTTATCTGCAATCAGATTTTAAAGTTGATTATTGATAAAAATGTATTATTTTCTGAAGTGATTATGTTTGTGATTTTTATGACTTGAGCCGCGCCAATGTCTTTTAGACTAGGATAGTAGGTGTTAAAAGAACAAAACAAATTGTTGTTAATTTAAAAAAAAAAAAAAAGTTGTGCTTTGATAGTCGTCTAAGCAAAAAAAAAAAAATGTCAAATATCCGCATATCTTTTTGAAAATGTGTTTATTTGGTAAAAATGAGAACATGGAAATTGCTGTTATTTGAATGAAAATCACCCAAAAGAGTACAAGAGGGAAATTCTTTATTTTACACGCAATACTGTCCAAATATTATTGGGTCGCTAAAAGGCTCGGAGTGAAATTATTCGGTCATTTGACAATGATAAATATATTGATCTTTTTTTATTTTTAATACCTAATATATATATATTTTTGAAATTGATATTTTTTTTTTCTAGGGTAAAAAAGATTTAATTTTTCATTTTTTTTTTTTATTGTTTCTTCCATCTATTTTTTATTTCTAAACAACACTGCCATTGAATTGAATTTTTATCTGACGTCAGGATAGAAATGACGAGTAGGGGTCTGAAAGAAGATTATTGAAATTACTCACTGGAAACACTAATAGTTTTTCCGAATTTTAAAAATATTGAAAGCATTAGGTGTAAGCATTTCACAGCATTTTACGTGGTTTCTTTTCAGGCTCGATCTTATAACAAAATAAAAAACTTAAATGTTTTATAAAATTATAGTCCTACAATCTATTTAAATAACTCCGCTTTGCAATTTTTTGTTCTCGAAAGTCTAAGCCTTATTCTAATCGCTATTTACTGTCAAGGTTTAATTAACAGTTTCTAAGGTTAGAATAATAGGTCGTCTTTAGAAATATAAGACAAAACATTATTTCGAACTGCCCCAACGGCCCCAAAAGGTGAAAACTAAGTGATATCTAAATAACTAAGTTCTCGATCGATCATCATATTTCCTTTAACTTAGTTAGTTAAGGAAGTAAAATGGTTAGCGTTATTAAAAGTTGGGATATCATCCATTAATCTATTGATTAGGAAGCCCCGAGAGGTCTTCCATCTCGAGACAAAGGAGTAAAAGGGGGGCTTATTTTAACAGATTAGCATAGTGCATAATCCATTCGTGATTAAATAAATCGACGCTAATGCAGACTTATGATAAAAAGAGCATTGTATAAAATCAAGGAGGACCATCAAGCGGAGAGAAACATATTTCACGAGGAAGAAGATGGATGGGGAGGAGGGCTGGGAGTAGCCTCCTATTAATCATAGGCTGGATTCAATGAGAGGAGCCTATAGAGAGTGCTGTGCCCCCCTCCCGATCTAGCGAGGTCAGTGGAGTTCCTATACCCTTCTTCACTGGCTTCTTTAATAGGCAGTATTCATCCTCAACACCTCACTACGGGCTACACATAATTTTCTGAAACTCTTTTTTTTAAACCTTATTAATATTTTATTGCAATCATAAAAATAAAGAACTAAAGTCCTCACTCCAGTCAAATAACGGAAACGAAAATGGCTAATATAAAAAGAACTTAATATTTAGTAAATTCTGTAAACCCTGGTACATATCACCTGTACGATTATTAGCTGTGAAGATGCTTAATATTATTTACTTTTTAAAATCCTATTTATTTATTTTTATTCAATTTAAAATTTTATTATATTTCTTTTCAGGGCTTTATTTTATACCCTGTATCCACTTATTTGTTTTTTATAGCATTTGAACAACACTTCGGGCTCTTCCGCCTATTGTCAAGTTTTTATTATTAATTTGTTGACATATGTCATATTAAATCGAAAAATATTCCACAAAGAATATATGTTCGATGTTTTTTTTTCATTTTAAAAACTAATTTTTTTGTTTTTCATTTGTGTAGTGCATTGAAATTTGAAAGGACAGAAAGAAAAGAGTACAATTTAGTAGGCAAAATATTTTTTAGAAACAGCACTTATGAAAAATAATACAATGAGATTTTTAATTTTAAAAAATAGGACTTATATTCTTTTTAAAATATATAAAAATGATCTTCTATTTAAAATTACATAAATTTAAAAATTATTAATAAGAACTTGATAATGGGCAGAAGATCCCAAAACGATGTTCAGATGATATAAAGAATTAAGAAGTGGATAAAGGGTGTAAAATAAAAGATACCTGATAAGACCTAGAATAAAGTTTTAACAAACCAAACCTTTCGGAACATAAGTTATGGGATTACAACTAATTATTTATATTTAAAGTATTTAATATAAATATTTGTTTTATTTATTCATTTTAAAGGTATTTATTTGTTTTTAACTTATTTATTTGGTTTTACCGCATTACTATTTAATGTAGTTATTAACATTTTACTTTTGTTTATTATGTTTATATATTACTTTTAAATTAAAATCAATTTCATTTGTATTGCTTTAGGCATTTGCTTAATTTCTCTCTCCTGTGTTTTTATAATTGTTTATTGTTTTAAAAATCAATTTTATTAATTATTTCCACATAACGTTGTCTACTCCCCCTCCTATATTAGTTTTGAAGTTCACTAGATATATTTTTTGTATTAAAAGACTCCAAATATTCCCTGATCTTTACATTCTCTGTTTGATTTGATTTTTTTTTTTTTTTTAGTAGTGAGTTCATTTAAACGAAATTTTATCAAATTCGCACGTATAAGCAAACTTAATTATGGTCGTTTAAAGAGATCTCACTATTTATTTACCATTCTTAATAATATACGGCTAATATAATGAAAGGATCCTTCTTTCTAACCATAATTCTTGAATGATTATCTGGAATCTTTATTATATCCATTATCCAGACTTGAAGTACTGAAGGGCGATATAGAGGCTGCTTTACTGCTAGCCTGAAGGGCCTATCAGAAAGCAGTGATCCCTTCCACCAGATAGGCCTTTATTTTAGCCATTTGAGAGTACCCTTCCGAGCGTGATATCATGATGTAGTTATTATTCTACGGGGCTCCGAGATTGTCTACCTCCCAGCTATCTCTGCGGTATTTACCCAACACTGTAATGTATTATTTATTTCATTTGTAACATTTTCAAAGAAAAATAGTATGTAACTCGTATAGTTCGTGAGCTACAGCTTTTTATTTATTTTAAATATTAATATTATTGTTCTCCTGAGCAGTAGCAGTAAAGATTAATGAAGATCCGATTTCACATACTTATTTTAATATTTATGTTTTATTTTATTTTTTCATGATGCTCAAAATTTAAAATTAAAACTGAGTATCATGGCCCATAGGATCCAGACAAGGACCTTTTTTATCAAGGAATTCTAAGGATGTTTTCTGAAAATTAAAAATAAGTAAATGCGACGGTAAAAACTCGTGAAAACTAAAACAATGATATAGAAATTTCACCCAAATGCATACACTGGAATACTGTAGGAACACACTCGCGTTTTTCTAATTTGGACAACATACGTTGGCCAATATTTGCTTCAAATGTTTCTCTTCACATTTGATACTTGAAAATTTGAAGATGAATCTTTTCCAATTAGAATTTTTGAACGCCTAACATAATATTGGACCGGAGTGTATATACACATTTATTCAATAAAATACAATGCAGTAATAAACATAATTAAAAAATCTAATATGATCAGAAGATGGTCGTATATTTCTAAATTTGTTTATTATTGTTTTTATGTACCTCTGCATTGTAGTTATTATGTCGTTTTTGTTTTTTTAGCTCTGATGAAGGCCTGAAATTCAGGTAGAAACGTTGCTACAAATAATTGTTTTGTTTATTTGTGTACCTTAGCTGACCGCAACCCTGACTATCTTCTTACAACTAAGTTAAATAACTATATTTTGACCCAATTTATTAAAATTGTAAAAAAAAAATACTAATAATAATGTTTGTATTCAATTTATAAATTTAAGTAAAATATTCTCAATTTGAATACTTAATTTTATGCTGTTGATGTTACGTGCAATCTTTATGTTTCCTATTTTTTTTTTTTTTCTCGATGTATAAATAGAGCAACGTTGATTGTTTTGTTTTGAAGTTATGGTCAGCAAAAATACACAAATAAACAAAACTTATTTATTTGTGCCAACATTTCGACCTGCATTTCAGGTCTTCATCAGAGCTGAAAAAACAGTACTCGAATAGTTCATACCAATATTGTTTTCTTATCCAGTATATTATACTGATATTGATAATTGTTTCATAAATTTTATCACTAACTAATTATCGTGTAGGTTTTTCACTTGCCTGAATTGTGCAGCTAAGATGAATTTCACATATATTCTAAAATAATGCGTTATTATTAAAAATATCAAGTTTAACATTAACCATTTACTATCCCAATAATTAGCAAATTATGCGTTATGTCGTGGGCAGTCAACATATAAAAAATTATTTAAAAAAAAGAAGTAATTTATCTATATTTTAACACAATTTATTAAAATTGTAATAAAAATAATATGTTAAGTTTAAATAATGTTTGTCTTTATTTTATAAATTTAAGAAAAATATTCTCAATTTGAATACATAATTTTATGCTGCTGATGTTATGTGCAATCTTTACGTTTCTTATTTTTTTTTTTCGATAATGTATAAATTAGAGAAACGTTGACTGTTTTGTTAATTAATGGTGTTTAAGCGACTTGAGGCTCAGTTTTGGAGTTTCTTATAATATTTCAAAAATTTTTAACTTTACGTTACTGCTAGAAAATAAGTTGTTATTTACAAATAGTTGTTTTTTTAGCTTTATACAATTTTTAAGATAAACACATTATTTCTAGAGCTCTCCGTGGCTCTCCCAGGCGCCTTCGTTTATACCGAACATTGTATTGTTCTGACATGTACAATATTCATGTTCTCCACATTAGGCAGCCACATATGGCTAAGCAGTTATCAGTTGTGAAGATTGAATTATGGCAGACAGGCCTATTAAGTTGTAGAAGGGAAGGCGTGCGGTGGCGGGGAACCACCAAGCGACTGTTTGAGCTAGTGCGTGCGGTTTGGGGAAAGGACCCGCACCAGGTGAAGAACATCGCTCCTCTCCTAACCGATGGTTGATGTTCGAATATCGGCAGGGATAAACTCTTCCATAAAACCGCCCTATATGTCCGCCTGCTTTATGGTCCGATTTTATGTAATTGTTTCTGTGGTTGATGGTGGAATAATATTGACTTGGGATACGCAGTTTTTACCTCGGCATTTAGGGGTGGCTTTTATCGTTACGTGACAGTTCTGATTCTTGATGAAGGTTTGTAATATTACTTTCATGGATATAATAACTTATTTATGTGTCCAAAATTGTATAAAAACATTTGTTTATTATCGTCCTCGTGCATATTAAGATTCCAAACAAAGCTCTAATACTGTATAAACATAAGGTTAATATAATATAAATTATTAGGATATAGATAATTTGTATATTTGGTATTAAAATAAAATTCACTATAATAAAAGAGCATTTGATAAAATTTAACTGAATTAGTACTACTACACCCAACATAGAAAAAAGACACCTATGCATTTATAAATTTTACAAGAACAACATGTTTAATATTATATAGAAAGAGACTTATAGATTCACAAAAAAACCAAATATTTATTATAATACATAAAAATTGATTAAAATAATTAGTTTCTTAGAAAAAATTGGAAAAAACGAGAGAAATATTTTTTATTTAGTAAGTGTAGCTTTTTAGGAAGTTTTCAAATATTATTGAACAATTTGTAAAACTCGTTTACCTTATTTTTGTTTTATTCATTTGTCATTTCGGGCTTTTGATTCTCCTTCTTCAGGCCCATTATACAATTATTCTTATCTGATCACCAAAAATATTCCTATTAATTCATAATGTAACGTAAACTTAATAAAATGTTTCTTTTACATATTGTCTTTTTGTATATTTTTATGTAAAGAGCACACTTTACGTTCATCCTTATCCAGGACTCACACAGTCAAAACTGGACTTCATTAAAACTGTGGAGTCAAAGCTTTCAAGTTACGCTTAAACACAAATTAGTTATGGATGTGCTTAAGATGATTTAATTTTATTTGAAGTCATCTTCATTTTTTTTTATCCTAATAATTTACTTATTGATTATTATTTAATTTATTTTTTTTGTTGTATTGTGTAGTTTTTTATAAGTTATTTATATAATCTTTGAAATCATCTGCCTATTTATTTTTCTTTAGTTTGTGTATGATTTGTTATGCATAGTTCCCTATTGCTCTGAAGTGTTGTAGGTAGTATTATTCAATATTGAAAATAAATTAAAATTGCTATAATATTATATAAAAATCTAGATATTTAGTAATTTAGTTTGATAATAACCAATACATTTATATTTTTTTTAATAATTGATAAATACATTTTTATTATACAAAATATATATTTATTTTTTGTGTTTTTTAAATTTTATTTTAATTTTATGATTTATTTTTATTTTTTTATTATTTCATTTTTACTAACATTTGTTCACTATTATCACTGTTCAATAAATTCAGAATTGTTAAAATATAATTAGGATGAGCAATAGAATAAACTCTAAAATGTAAGTATTAAATTGGAATAAAAACTCTTTATTTAATAATCTCGGAAGGAGGAAACGAAATCGAACCCAGTCCTGGGAAGAAGGGCTAAGGGATGCATTTTCATAGAGTTGGTGGCCGATAAGGAGGGGTTGCTATGACGACCGTATTGAAGGCCCGCCCTACCAATCACCTCTTTCTCATATAACAGGTCCATCTTAAACGTTCCATCAAGCTATATATATAAAGTAAGATAAAAAATAAATAATATTTAGTTAATAAATAAATAAGTATAAATATTTTAGGTAAATAAAAAACAATATATAAATTAATATAAAAAAATAGCCTAAAATTGCCTTTAGCCTAGTCTCTTTGATTTTAGACTTATAGATTAGATTTTAGGGCCATTTAACTAAGTAACTTTTATTTTATTTAGTTACGCTAACTTATTTTTCTATTGTTACTGCATGTATGTTCAAATATTGTTTGAAAAAATAAAAAAAGTAATATTAATATGGATATATAATATATCGAGAATAATAAGTATATTCATTTGAAGCAATCGAACAATAAAATCCAGTAATTCCTTGTCTTACCTTCTTTGGATAATTGGTTTGTCGAAATCTATTTTCTGATATCTGTTTATAGTAATACTCTTCACACTATGCTAAAATTTTATTTATAATTTATAATAAAAAATAAAATAAATAAAATAAAATATAAAATGTATACAAAGATAGTTTCGATTTTTGTTTTCTTTCAACGATGTATATTGGCGTTAAATTTCTGAGGTATAAAAACAAATTAAATTCATATACGTCCTAGTTATATAAAATAATAAATATAAAGACAAAACTTTAGTAATTTTTATATTCACTAAATATATAATTTATATTTATATTCAATAAATATTGTTGAAATTGTTTTCATATTTCTGTTAGATAATTGTGGACTTCTTCCATCAGCCTTGCGTATCAAAGAATGGAAATCAAAGCTACCTCCACAATTTTTTTGGAAAAATTGTTCATATGCAACATATTTTTATTTTTAATATTAAAACTTGATTTACAAGTTGTAATCAAACTACTAAAATTAATTTAACTGAGCATTAATTACATTTGTATTCTGTATGTTATATACAATATCCTATAATGCAACTATAAGCGGTAACTCGGTGAGCAAGATGCTGTGTTATTTATTCCAACGACTCGGGTTCGAATCCGGCTGTTGGGGATAATTATTTCTTCTGTAGCCGTAAGTCGGTTGGTTAGGAAGACATCCGGGTCCATCCAGCCTCTATGAGGTGGTACTTTATAATTATTAATCGGGGAAAAATCTGGTGGTTGAGGATGATCTCAAACAAATCATCTTTTATAACCGTTGTCAAAAAAACAGTCCTTCCTTACAAAATACTGAACTCTTGACCCTTACACGGGTTGTAGTGATTCACATTATTTTTTATAAATAGTATTTTAAATGATAATGTATGTTCGCTGACAGTTTTATACAATTTATATAAATTTAGACGACCATCAAAATTCAATAATGATTTTTTTAAATATTAAGGTCTCTCTTTTTTTAGGTGAGCATTTACATGTAATGGCTTCGTGTTTAGTGAGTATAAAGATACACAGATAGTTACAGAACCGCAGCAAAATTATCATCCAAACTTAACTGAAACTCAATCCACAAACAAACTGTTTTGACAAAGGCATGGCCCCTGCTATTAGTAAAATTAGATAAAAGGGGTGTTTGTGTCTCTCTCATCATTATCGCCATCCTTGTTCCTCTAATAACCTGAAACGTTATCAGGTCTGTTTCATGTTCACAACTGACAAATTTCTTCCTCAAGAAACGTCTGATACTGCCGGTTATGTTTCAAGTTAGGCATACTAGTTTTTGCCAACTTAAGTTCATCTGATTATTAATTATTTTTCTTATTTATTTTATGACTTCAGGTATTTAATGTCGTTTCATGTTATTGGGAAACCAGTTTATTAGTTACTATATTGATTTAAGATTCTATTTGTATTTATTTCTGTTAGTGAAAGAGTGTTTTTAGTACACTATAGATTCCTAGGCTAATCGTTCATTTTGTCTGGTTTTTTTTGTAACTCCTGGTTAAAACAAACTATTGAACCAACTACAAAAACAGTAACTTCACGAAAAGAAGTAATAAGCAGAAACATGTATGATTAATTCCTAAGGTGAGAATGTAGGCAATTTAATTACAATTACATTGTGCAAAGAACAATGCAGTTAATTAAAAAACTTTCGTGTTTTTGTTTTAATATTTGTTTGTTTGTTCTGTATTGTTTTTATTGTATAGAATGAACACTATGTATTATTCATGAAGTTGTGATTAAAATATCGGATCATTGGTTGTCACCTCTCTGCGTTCCGTTTAGTTGTAGGGATGGGATACCGATTATCATTTTTGTATAGTTATTTTCAGATATTTGTTCTAAATCAATTATTAACATTATTATATATTTGTATTTCATATAACGTAATCATATAAGTGTGTAACGACTATACATATCGTTTATATGGGTTTAATTTGTTTGTTATTTACTATAATGGGATTGTTTTTATTATTATTAATTAACAAAAAATCATTATGTGTGTAATTTGCTTTAAGGAAAGTAATATCTTTGGCAATGATATTACACTTATTTTTATTCTGAAATTTTTAATTCATTAATTAATTTCAGGACATTATTTGGTGTTGATTTTACTTATAAATAGTATTGGAATAAATATAATTGTTTATTATATTAAGTCGTCCTATAAAATAAAAGGTACAAAATTCTTAATCTGTCAATGGAGAGTTAAGGTGCGAGAATAGGTAACTTCGCAATTTTTCAAAACCGCCTTATTTATCATGTATTCTATAATTACATTACCGTTAAACGGTATTATTAGTACACGCGTGAAAAAAAAAACTCAGAAAACAGTATACATATAAATAAATAAAAAAAGACGCGGTAGGAATTGTAAGCTGAGAGAAAAAGAGCAATTCGTCTAATCAATTGAAAGGAACCTTTCAAACAAAATGGAATAACATACTATGATTAACTCTAATAAGTCTCCAATTCCTAAGAGGGAGTATTTAAATTAATTACAATGAAAATGAGGCATAAGAAGAACAAAAAGAGAATTTATTTACAATATACCGGTCGATTGGTGGTTTATGAAAACTTTAGATATGCATACTGATGACGATGGTGGTGGATGTTGATGGTGTGAATCATTTATAGAAGAAATATGACTCACTCATCTTTCTTTCTTCTTCTCCTCCACGTCCCTCTATTTGCCCTCTCCTCTGCCGCAGTAGAGCACTTCAGAAATGTGCTCAGGGTTTTCTGCCGAATTATTATGAAGAAATGAAGGCTCCTTTTCTTCTCTTCTTTGCCACAACTCGCTAGTGAGTGTCTTTTTTATCTCGGCCACATGGGGTGCGTTACTAATTAGTCATATATTTATAGTGAGGGTGCCCCCACTCCTATTTCTCTTCTGAGAAGAGTTTCTCAGTTTTCTATTGAAAAGGAACAGTGGCAATGGACTAATAAGTCTAAACATTATAAATAATAATAAATTATAGTCTTTAATCTTTCACATAACTCCATTTACGCAATACCTTTTTACTTAGTAATGACATGAGTTAGCATCATTTTGTATGGCCAAAACTGTAAATGTAACATGGTTGTATAGACTCAACATCCTCCCAAGCCTATGAATAGATGCTCTTAGCCGTGGATTATGTTCAATAATGCATCCTCCAGTTCTGACAGCTACATAATTAGCGGCTATACAGTGCACTATTGTTGCTCACTTTGGCCCTAATCTGCTTATCCTCCTCGTAGGCTGCTTGTGGCTTTTAGCTCTCAAGAGTGTCGAGATTAACGAACGGTTATCATCAAATAAACTTTATTGTAAGTTTTACTGCGGGTCCAAACGGTTGGTTATTATCGTTAAGTCGGTCTCATAACCCTGAATGCTTATTGTCGTGGGTGTGGTTTTCTCTAAATATTTTATCAAACTTAGTTGTTATCCTAGCTTTTTTTCTTGTATAAACAACTTCAGAATTGTTATATATTGTTTATTACAATGAAAACTTGATAAAAATCTTTGTTATGACATTTTTATATAAGAAAGCAAGGTGTCGAAAATAAAGAATTTACCAAAGATCAAAGAACTTATCTATAAAATGCTGGTATTGACCATACAGAGTTTTATAACAAGTCTTGACGATCATTGATGTTATTATAAAAGTCAAATAATAAAAAATATTGGTGTAATAATGACAATTATACTAAGACTAATGGAATTGAGAATATTGTAAATAAAGTTATTTGAAAACCATTGTTGTTACTAATTTGCCATTAAATATTACAGTGATAATACTCATTAAATTATTCTTAGGTAATGCTTATAACTTAGGGGTGCTGGATGTATTTTTCTGATTTCAGTCTTCCTGTGGTATCCAACCTTCTCTTCATCTGTCATCTTCTTGACTCCTTAGCAGTTCCTCTACATCTGAACTCTGCTCTTCAACTACTACCCACTGAATTTCCCCAGTTCTTCATGCTTTTCTTTAGCTGCACTTTTCTTCTCTCCAAAACATTTTTTTCCAGATACTTTAACACCTTTTTAATCTTCTTCCAGCCTTTTGATTGCATGTTCTTATTGGCAGAGGACCCGAAACTTTGAGAATATGAAGTTAGGCTTTGTGATTCTTATCTTTGAGTCGCATATGATTTATATTGCTTTCTTATTTTGATTTCTTGGCTAAAATTTCGGGTTAGAATTCATGACGCATGTGCAATGCATCTATTTACAGCCTACCTGTCAAACCTTTTATAGTTTTAATATGTTGCCAGAACTCAAAAACGATATGTAAGGGAGGAAAATAATAACTTTTTTTTTAATATTAAGAATGCGAATTTACTCAATGCGCAAGCTGCTATCAATAATTTTAAAAATCATTGTCTTTATGTATCTGAAATTTAAATTACAATCCATAATAATTAAATGTATGATCCTCCACTTAAATATAATAATATTAGGAGAAATCGGAATCATGAGGGTCTTTGATTGCCCTCCTGTTACCCAGAGGACATTCAAAGATCGGTCCGATAAGGACAACTTAATACCGACAGTAAACGGATTCTGTGCCCAGGGAGCCATAGCAGTCCCCCGGGCCATATCGCATATTGCTTCAGCTCGTCTTCTCTCTGACTGCGGTTTATATTTAGCCAACATTGCTAACTGATCTTAGCTTATCCTGTTATATAACTCGACCGAATTATTTTTGTATGATCCAAAAATTTTTAACTAACTAAATAATATATTTTAACCTCAAAAAATTTTTGAATCTAAATAATATTTTTTTATTTGGAGCTCTTTAAAACTATCTACAACACTAAAAAAAAACCTAATAGAACAAAAAGTAAAATACATTTTCTAAAACATGAACCCTAAAAGAGCTATTTGCGTTCAATAGTTCCTGAAATACAGTCTTTATAAAAAGCAACATTTCACCAAAAATGCACTGTTAATGAATTTATTTTGGAAAAGCTATATCTTAAAAACCATTTTACGCACAGTTGCCTATAACTACTCAAATTAAAGCTAGTTAGATGTACTTTAACACATTTTATTATACTTATCTTCGCAGGAGAAATAGTTTTTATGATATTTGCATTTGAATATGAATTTTGTCTGAACAATTAGAAATCAATTTATTTAAGCAAATATTATAAAATTTACTACTCCAACGAAGATAAGTATAAAAGACAACTTTACAGTACGTTAAACTGGCTTTAATTTGTGTGCTAGCAGACATCTGTATGCTACTCCGTGTTTATTGAGGCAATTAAATCCAGCCATTACTAATTTAGCATAATTATTTTTTCATATTGTTCATTGTCTAATAGACACTCTTCCTGTGAGAAGGATTTTTATCTATGCATATTTCCTCACAGTTGTCCGATTTTCTATTGGCTGAAAAAGTTAAATAAGAGATAAAAAAAGATATAATAAAACTTCGTATATTATTTAAACCCCCATTTTCACTTAATAGATATTCCTGAATTGATTAAGGAAGCTTTAGGGGAATATATGTGGAGGGAGGTAATCCGGGCTAAACATTCAGGAAGCACTGTCATCCCTCAGGCTTGTATCGAAAATCTATCCGCCTGAAATATGTACGCCCTAAGCCAGTCATTGGGAAAGTGTCATAAATAAAATCACCCAGTCATGAGTTTAGGATTTTTGATTTTCCTTCTCTTTCCTTTTTTTTTTTTTTGCAATATATCCTCCACTTCCCTCTCCCCTCCCTAGATCCGCTATTATTCATTTCCCAATCCTCTCTCACAGTCACTGCTTTTCAGGAAATAGAAGACAAAAATATAAACCTATCGATTTATTAAATCCACAATCGAGTTGAATGTAGACTCCACTGAATATATATTTCATTATTTCTTCGTCTGTTCCAAAGAAAGTATGTTATTACAAATCCCAATTTAAATATGTTAAGTACCAAATAAGATTGTGAAATAAAAATATAAGAACAGTCTATCATACTTATTATTAGGGTAACATAATCATTTAAAAAAAAAATTAGCACAAGCTAAAAATTATCCTCAGTTGCTATCAACAATCAACAAAGCATTCGCTAACTCCATCAGTATGCGAAACTAATAAGGTATTTATGAATTTCATAATTACCACTCTGAATTCATTGACTTTTCTAGATATGAACCAGTCATTGACAAAATTCATCATCCATGAAAATTAGGTTCATTACGTTACAAAAGTAGAGACCAAACTCGTTTCAATATCATGTATGTTTTAGAATCAAATCTTATTTTTAAAACTTTATCTCATTGTAAGAAAAAGTATATTTAACATTATTTTACCATTTGTCGTTGAAATAAAAACGGCTTAGTTCCTAAACCTGGTAGATCTTGCTTAAATGCACTTTCTAATCAAAATTAGGTCTTCAGATTTAATTTTTTTTTAACTTTTTAAGTTTTCAAATTATTGGAGAGAGGTCCTCCTTTACCCTCCTGGCCACACAGTTTCCACTTTGACACAATAATGGCCCTTCGATCTTGTTTGGTTATGAATGACGATTTATTTTTTGATGATGTCTTTCATATTTCCTGAAACACTTTATGAAAAAATAAATTAAATCTGTACCGCTACATTTAACTTTATACATTATCAGTATTAATTTGCAAGAAAATACTGTTGCTAGACCAACGGTTGTTCAATGTAAATAATTGTACCTCAAGAAAATACCCACTTCATGAGGCTCGGTGGACCGAAGAATTTCCTTAACCCACGGGGTTTGTATACGGCTACAGTAAAACAGAAAATCTTTATCTGCCACATCCAGATTCAAACCCAGTTAGGAGTTAGTAGCACAGTGCCTTACCCAGTGGTAAGGCCAGTGGTAGCTCAGTAGCTATCCGCTCCCTAAATTATTTATTATTGACCAGAAAGTTATTAAACAAGTGGTGTGTAGTGATTTTTGATGGGTTATGTCGATTTTTGTGCTCATCAAGTTCGCTTTATCGAGTTTAAGCTTGATTATATGAGAGTTCAGAGGGATATACCAGTTGGGAGCTGGGGGACATGAGGCTAAAGAGAGCCACGATCCGGCTTTTTATGTGTTACAAAGAATCACACGACGGTACAGAAATTCCGATTCTTTTATTGAGGATTTAATATTTTCCCAAATATAACTTTATACTGTCCTAGTCATTAATAAGAAACATACTGAACTTCCTTGATCCACAATGTTCTATAAATTAAGTTGAATAATGTAAATTTAGAGGTAAATTGTATAGGTAATTTGTTTTAATTAAGAATTCTTTCTCTCGAAATTTCGAAGTTATTTTTAGTTCCGCATGATTCATTAGTGTTCGCCTTCCCTCCCACTAAGTTCGAAGTTTGTAGACTTTGGAAGAAGTAGAGCCGTCGAGGATCAATTCGGCGAACTGCTTGAGACTGTTTTAATTGGTAATTAGGCCGGGTGGGGCAAGGACCTTACCGAGTGGGGCCTTCGTCTCTCGAATTCGAGCAGGCCTCTTCCCAACTTCGTGTCGGGGTTTTATAATATTGTGTTCCTTGAAAGAAGAGGAAAAGGAAAGAAGACAAAAAAGTATCGTTATTTCTCATCGAGTTAATTAGCACTCTAAGGAGGTTACTATTTCTGGAAGGAACCCTTCAGTTTCCTTACTTTGTGAAAGTTTAAAGGTGAATCTGAAGCTAAATTTGGATACGAATGAACATAGTAGAACTTTCTTTTCATTTAGTTTTATACTTACGTGTATTAGTAGACTGAAGACTAAATGAAACTCCTTTAATGACAAAACATGTTAGGGGAAATTGATTTAGTTAATAATTATTTATCAACCACCGCTAACCATTTAACACATCCTTAAAACTACTATAATTGTAATAAGAAACCTCTAGGGAAATTTGGCCATTTTCTTCTCAAATTGCTTAGGTAGAGAAAGTGAGCTATTGGTCGCGATATTGTTTCAAAACATCTCTCCATCGACATCTTACCGATTCCTATAGTCTAATTTAATATTGTATCCATTAACTTATGTTAATTTGCAAATAGATTGTAAATGGCCCTAGTGGTCGAAATACTGTAATAAATAAACACATAGATTCCCAAGAATTAAAAAAAAATCGATGAATAAAAGTTTATGTTGGCGTTAATTCTGTAGTTGTTGTTGCTATTGATGACTTACCTTCATTCTTGGCTCTATTCAGAATCGTATGGAGGGAGAAGGATTGTCTTGAAAAATCCCAATGACACGAATAATTATGGCTGTCAATTAGTCCCAAGATGATTAATAACGACATTTATTACAATAAATTTATATAATGATATGTATAGCACTCTGTAATAATGATATATTAATTTTGAAGATATATTTATTTAAATCTGTAAAAACTCGTTACCGCTATATTTTCCACTTGTTACATCTCTGTCTCTATTTCACGTGAAGTATAATTCATTACAAAAAAGGATGAAATGTTGAATGTTTACCCTTACATAAAGTTTTCAACTCTGATTTCTATTTTTAAGATCTTTTTATTCAACAGTGCTAAAAACCTATTAGCTTTCATTTCGGGCACTATCTTTTCCACTTTTTTCTCTCTCTATCTTGCTGGAACGTCAAGATGTTTTGGAAACTTTTGAATTATAAACAGTACGCAGCTACGATTTTATGTTTTTGAGAAATTTAAATCTAAATGAAAAAAAAAAATTGTATTAGTCCCCTCCCCTATCACTTCTGTTTCATCTTCATCATGAAATTAATTTACTCCTATAAATTTCTTTTTAGTTGTAGAATATGTAAACATTTTTAATTTAAAAAACATTATTGCGCTCTTAAAATCAACTTTACTTGTTTTGTTTGTTTTACTTTGTAAATAAATTAAATTTATTGTTTGATTCTTCGCTCAATAATTTTTTTCGTATTTTTGTAAGTGCCGGTTTGTATTTGTTTGTTATTATTATATTTGTTTTTTAAGTACTATACTGTTACTGAAATCTTTGGCTCAAGTTACTTCCCTAAAGATTGAATTAAAAAAAAAAAAAATGTAAGAGATATTATAGCATCTACTCGTACTGGTACTGGTATTTGGTGGGGGAAACATGTCCGAGAAGTGGGCCTAGTGGTCCTTTTTGCAAATCCCTGACGGCTACCTAGGTTACCGCCGCATACTAACCAAGGTGGGAATATCAAGATTCATTCTTCGGGACCGCCGAAGTATAGATGTTAAACTACCACAGGTGGGAATCGAACCCACTACGTTCCGAACCGAGCGTATTGGGACCTGCGCCGTAACCCGCACGCCCGTTACGTCCAATGAAAGCATCTATGTTCATTATTGTATTTATTGTGATTCCCTTCATTACATAATGTACTGATAAACTTCACAAACAAAACGTAGTGAAATTTTGGAAATGTTTATTACCTTGAGGGATCGATTTTTTTTTTTTTTTGGTAACTGTTAGTTAAGTAGAAGATTCGTATTATGAGAAGCTGTAATATTTAATGGACAATCACATTTTTTAATTGAGCAAATTTAATTGAAATAAATTGGATTCTAGTATTTTTTTTCTTTCGGTAATGAAGTTTTTATATAGAGAACTCCTTTTTTTTTTTTTTCCTACCCTTTTCAAAGTTTGTTTCAGGTAACGGATGTGTATCCGTATAACCAGGAGAATACAATTGTTGCAAACGTATTACAGTTATATCTAATTAATTACATTAAAAATTAATTCGTCTAATGATATAGTTTTTACTTTGATTACTTCCCAAACGGAACAAAACATCAGGACTCCAGTTGGAGGATCTATGGTAGACAATGAAAGGACAAGAATGGACGAGGAGATAGAAGAAAGGAAGGATACTGTAAAAGGATTAGCTGAGGGCCATTATATCTGAAGGTGGTCAGAGGAGATTGAAGTAGAATAGTTGTACTTCGTGGCCATTTTGTAACATGATCAGGTGAGCTTAGCTAAGCCGGTTAGTGATAAGGGGTAGGACCAGCTCAGGCCTTGTCTCCCCGAGGGTTGTTGTTCCACCTACACCTCAGTGGTCGAAGCAGGTGAGTTTTAATATCAATGTTTCACATGGTTCAAGCAAACCTCCGCAATTCAAGTTAAAAATTGAAAAAAAAAAATTGTTATTCATTAAGTATTCTCTCTTTTAATTTTTTTTTTTTTAGGAAATGAACATTAAGTTGAAATTTTTAACAGGTGAAAAAATGCTATTTTAAAAAATCTATTATAGTATGCGCATCACTCAACTTTCACTTACCTACTCTGGAAGGCGAAGGTTCCAAACAAAAAATTTTTATTTTTCTGTTGCAAGAAAATTTATGTTATAGAATTTCTAATAGTGCGAAAAACTTTTTCCCTGTCATGAATACAATAGGTCAATAGACAAAGAATTCTGTGAAAGAAAAAAAATTGCGGAATTAACATTTTAATTTATAATATTTAAAATGCCCAGTTATTGGAAAATCGCACATCTACAGAATTCAATTTTTCTTAAATAGATCCTCTTGTTAAATTACTCGAATAAAATGTAAGGAATTATATATAATTACTATATAGAAATAATTATTCTATCGATAAAAAGTGTAAATTGGCTTGTAGTGACTGACAGTGGTATATTGGCCAATAACCATTAGAGATTGTTATTGCCCGGGCGAAGTAGAAGAGCGTGGATGTAAATGATCCAGAATAAGTGGGCGATTAGAGTGAGTTGAAGGAATGGTTAAGCAAGACTCAATTACGCTAAAAGCAGGATTTCCATTAAGACAAGCACGGGGCAAGCTTTGGTAGCTGCTTTAGGAGAAGGAACAGCTCAAGCATTAATGTTGAAAGAAGGAGGCGGTGAGTTGGATTAAATAAATAACCAACAGCCCTCCTTGAAACTTGGCGAAAATCAATTACTCCAACTTTATTAATAGCAAATCCAGCTCAGCAAAACCTATATTAACACCTCTAATACAGAGCCAATAGTTAACTACCTATATATATATCATTTTCCCTAAATATACTTTATTAAATTATATATAATGTGTGTTATCATATATATATATATATATATATATATATATATATATATATACTATATACAGTCTGACTGAAATAGTAACTTTATTTGTCTCTTAATCCTTCTTATATACATTATGCTCGTGTTTACGTCGGAGATTTGGGATTAAGCCTGTTATTTTACTGTATCAGACTTAACTCCTCCCCGTCAGTTTACGAACAGCCCTTGTAAACTTTACAAGAGAAAAAAAAATCATACTAAATACACAATTAAAAAAAAAAAATACATGTCTTCAGTTCATACGCAACTAAAAAAAACTTACAAAAAAATTACAATCTTCTTCGATATCGATATTCACAATATGGACTCAGAACAGAATCCAACTATTACATCATATACCTCTGGGCACCACAATATAATATCAAAAGAAATAGAAGTAAAAAATAAAAATAAAATGTTGCTCTATACTATATACAATGTTACCAAGAAGAAAAAAAATGTCTTCTGTATTTAAAGGTTTCGGCACCAGTTACGTGAAAATAAAAAGAGGTAAAAGGAATGAGAAACGAAACACTCGAGTCTGACTGAAATACTAACATTTTTTGTCTCTTAATCCTTCTTATATGCATTATGCTATGCTTACTGTATGTAAATGTTCTATGTTATGTAAGCCTGCTCTGTTATTTCACTCTATCAGACTTAACTTATATATGTATTGTATTCACTGTATGTTGCTACAGAAAGATGGCTTTTATTCATCTAAAATTAAAATAATTTTGATCTAGTTTTAATTATTAATGTAGCAATCCAACTGCTTATCTATCCCCCTTAATCATCATCAATAATTGTTGATGCTGCAGTGAATCCCTTCTCACTAACTGAAGGTTTCAACCGGCTTTATTTAAGGGAATCCCTACCATAGAAGGAGTATGCTTTAGGCACAGTAGGGCCCGCATGCATGAGGTCAACTTGGCCCTTTGAGGCACCGGTCAAAGAGTTGGATCAAAGACAGGTCAAGTACAAAAGCCACTGGATTTTCATCAGAACCTATTAACTTGCAGGTCAAAGCTGTTTTTTATTTTTTTTTCACTTCTTTTTTTTCTATATCCCTTTTGTTCTTCATCGGTAAAAATAGTTGGAAAGGCAAGCTGGCATTTGGCCAAGGACATACTAGCAGGGATTCCAGATATCTGTTAAAACAGAAGCTGTATAAGAAAAGGGATCATGGTGAATCGTGACATATAAAATGAGAGCATAATTACAAATATGTATCAATAATAATAGCTAAGATTTCAAGATATCTAAAATTAAAATTTGTTATGCTATGTCGCATATGTATGTAAACATTTTTTATGTCTTCAGTTATTTTCTTTTTGTTTATACTGGAAGATTCAAATTTTTTTTTTAATTTTGAAAGTTAAATAAACATTTTACACACTAAATTAAAAGTAAATTAATGTATTAATCGTATAGTTATAGTTTGATATTGTGAAATATTATATTGCAAATAGGGCTGTTTGTAATAAAGACATAAATTGCGCTGCTTTTTAACAAAATACTAGCACAGTCATCTGGTTTATAGTCAGTCGATTTTGATGCCTCTTAGCAACCACCAGCTCTTGTATTATATATAACACATAGTTCCGTTATAATTGCCTACCCTGGTCTACTGTTCGAAGGAATTGCAATAGTTATATACCCGACTTTCGTCCTTAAACATAAGCTCAGATAGACAGTTGTTCTCTCATCCAGCAGAAACATAATTAATTTTATTATCGACCATGAAACTATTTTTTATTTTTTGGAGAATTCTCATTTGTTTGTTTAATTCAAATAATGAGTGTTTTATATTTTCTTCTTAAGTATGCAATTGTATTAGTAAGTAATTTTATTAACACTACTAACCTTAGATATATCACATGCTATTATATATATTAATTATTGACAATTATATATATTAATTTTGTTTAATATTTTAATTTTATTTAGTGAGTTGCCTTTTCATTTTCAGTCATCCAATTAAACGATCAGGCAAATCAAGCTAAAATTGACGTTTTATAGCATTTAGAGAGTCCTATATAAAATGGGCAACCACTAAGTAGTCTTCTTATTCGAAGGCAATTTATGATAAATGTTTTTCTTTCCTAGGTGATATATTATTCTTTCTTTTCAAGCTTTTATTTTAATTGATTTTAAATCAATAAATATTTCTCTCGACGTTTCGGAATATCCGTCCATCTTCAGGATTTTTTCCTGTTTAGTTATTTAATCAATATTTGAGTAATTTAAAATCAACATTTTATCATATTTTAAAATTATATATTGTTAATAATGCAGTGCTCCATGTATCACACCTCCACACTATTATTTGTGCAATTGAATGCAATCACATTTCATTTTCATAATAATAATAATAGCAATAATAAATGAATTAATTATTAGTTTAACTTTTTATACCTAGTTTCATAAATTGTTGAAAGAATTGTGAGGAAATTTGGTTTCTTAAGAGAATAATGTTGAAACTGAGTTATATTAAGTAACTACGAGTTTAAAGTAAAGCATTGCAATTTATTAACATTTTATACAATGTAAAAGTTTCACTTTGTTAATTATATAAATTAATTATTGTTAATTTGTCATGTTTAAAGACTGAACGGCACATATGTAAAACTTAAAAACATGGCATAACCTTAACATAGAAAAAGTAGATTATGTTCATTCACTAGCTTATTGAGTCCTGTATCTCAAAACTGACTGGACTGCTTGGAAAGCTTCAAGTGATTTAAAAAAATTGTTTTTCGAAAAACTCAGAAACTATACTCGCATTGGATACCATACCATTAAAATACTTTGTTTCCAGGTGATTTTTTTTTTATTAAATAAGCTGTCTACACCTTTATTTAGTGAGAATGTACTAAAACACCTGCGTTATTTTGGAATGATATCGGCCCGATTCCCACCTAGGTCAATTAATGTTTATTTTTTTGTGATACCGAGAAATATTATGGTCCACCAGATTTGTTCTTCCACTAATAAGAGTACCTGTACTTAAGTTGTTTATAAAGTAAAACATTAACAAGTATAAAAAACTACTCTGAGGGAACGAATAAAAAAAAGTGCAAGATAAGGCTTTAAAAACTTTTTAATTATTCATAAAATGTTGCTAATAGTGTAGCAAGTTTTTTAAATTCTACAATTTATTACGCCACTTAGATTTCTTAAAAGAGATTTTATAATCAAGTAGGAGTAGTTCTGATCTTGTACAAAAAAAAAAAAAAAAACAACAAGA
This sequence comes from Halyomorpha halys, assembly GCF_000696795.3. Lineage (NCBI taxonomy): Eukaryota > Metazoa > Arthropoda > Insecta > Hemiptera > Pentatomidae > Halyomorpha > Halyomorpha halys. Next base: position 569,502 of record NW_027109839.1, read on the forward strand.
AACTAGAAAAAATAAATTAAAAAATAAAAGGCTTTCCTCAAGCAAACTTAATTAATTATTACTCAGTAATTGCGAGGATCAACGTCAGTTTTCTTAATTTTTTTTTTATTTATTTTAATGGAAACTTTTTACTCCGGCCAGTATAACTTTTAACGAAGTTGAAGGAAGGACTTGGCAAGACTCCTCTTCCCGATGCCGGGGCTCAGCCAAAATTCATGCAAAACTTGGTCCATGGATTAAGGCACCAACAGCCCTTCACCGGTAATCATATTAAATATTTCAAAAACTCTTCCGATTTATTCCCTAACCTTATTCCAAGTATTATAAAACTCGACTGTACTATCGGGAACGTTTCCTTGCCTTCGACTGAATAAAAACTTTCTTAATTTCTTTATCTAAATTTCGTGGTGACCAATTATTAACATACTTAAGTTATATTAGTAAATATGTACACATTCTAACTTTTTTCTACAATTTAAAACATAAGTTTAAAAGAAATTTGTTCAGAATCTGAAAAAAAATACATCCATCCCCGTTTTAAACATCAAGGAACAACTTTTGTTCAGTGTTTGTCTACCTCTAGTCAATTTTTTATTCGGACATAATTAATCGAACAATTAATCCGATTCTGAAAAACTCTTCATAGATCTTGCGGGTAGATATATAGTTGGTTCCGTATCGATTTCATATTCCGCGTCGTTTCTCGTTTTTCCCTTATACTGACGGAAACAAATTTTCTTTGATCCACCTACATCACAATAATGGAGAGAAGCGCTCAATTTGGGAGGATGTGTACCGCATTAAGTGTATCATACTCTACCAGCTATTTTTCGTTCAACATATGCAAAAATATTTTTCTTGACACGCTGCTTTCAAGCACGACTCCTTCTATATAATTTGTTCTCAAACAATAAATCGAAATTAATAACAAATAATAGTAATGGAAATTATTCTCAGAATTTGAAGTATATTAAAGTATATTAATATATTGAAATATAGTATAAATAGTACCAATGATGTAATACTGGCAGTTGTATTTGGCAGACGTATTTACAATTGGCTTAGTACAGCTGTACCTAACCAGTTCCCCGCGAGAGTCTAGGGATGGGCCGCGGGAATCTTCGCCAGTACATATTTTGTGAAACTTTATTGTTCAGATTTTCCGATTTTTGAGAGTTAGGTGCAATTTTTAACGCATCGATGCATTATAGAAGTGTCTTCAAGTGTTCAAAAATTCATATTTTCCAAATATTTTCCTGCGGATGCCGCACATCCCTAAGTATCAGCCGCACAAGTTCATGTTTTGGCTTATGGTACAAGAGTTCTATGAAAATATAAAAGTTAATTATTTTACCCCAATTTTTAATTACTTGAGAACTATGTATAATCACTAGTAAGAATTGATGAGTCAAGTATAGTTAGGGGGAATAAAAATTGGCAGCTGATACAAAAGCTAAGAAAGATACAATTTAAAGAAGAGTAAATTATAAAAGAGTATAAAAGCTATTTACGTTCAATAGTTTCCAAGGTTTTTTTTAAAAGTAACATTTCATAAAAAAATGTACTACAAAATCATTAGTGAATTTATGGTAGAAAATCAATATCTCAGTAACTACTATAAAACATACGGATGTCTCTTAGCACTCAAATTAAAGCTAGTTTAATCTACTATGCAGTAGTTAATGGTATTGACAGAAGTAGCGTTTTTCCATGATTTTTGCTAATATAAATTGATTTCTAGTTCTAGTTCTTCGTAAAAAAATCATATTCACGTACAAATATCTTAAAAGTACTACCTCAAAGAAGATAAGCGTGAACTACTTTAAAGTATCTTTACTTTATAGTATAACTGAAACTATCTATAATTTGATTGTTGGGAGATATCTGTATGTCTTATGGTTTCTGAGAAAAAAAATTCTCACAATAAATTAAATAACTACTGGTTTTTAGTATATTTTTCATTAAATGTTCCTTTGTAAAAGAAGGGTACCTTTGAAACTATTGAACGTGATCAACTCTGCAGTCGTGTTTTAGAAAATTTAGTTTACTTGAGATGATGTTTTATTAGGTTTTCTAGTGTTGTAGGATACGTAGGTATGATGCTCAGAATGAAAAAAATATATTTTTTTAATATTTTGAAACAGCCACTATTTTTTTATTCCTACTAACTATACTTGGCAGATTTATCAACTTCTACTAGTAATTGTTAGTAGTTTTCATAAAAGTAATAAAAATTGTTGTGAAATAACTGCCTTTTTTCTACTGGGCTCTTGTACTATTAGAGGCGGATGCTTTGAGTTTAGAATCGCTTGTTTACGAGATATTTAACTAAACCCCTAGGTATGCTAAAAATAGTTATAAAGTACATAAAATGTATAATCATGTTATATTTATTCGTGATGTTTATTGTCCCCGAGGTATATATATATTATTTAGAAATGTCATGTTTTTACTATAAATGCCATCATTGGATTCATTCGTGAAATATCAATAATAATTAAAGTTTCATTGTTTGTTCAGTAGTTTTGGTAGTACGGAAACCTGAAAAATACGAAATTATTTGCTTTACCTTTAGAGGCAGACGTGCTTTCTGGAGCGTGGATAAATCTATTACGGGTTCGAAAGGTATATAAATGATTTTAGGAAACGGTCTTATTGGAACCGTGGTGAGGAGTGCGGTAGTGAAACCTACCTTCCCCACTTTTCCTTGCATTAACAATCGGCAGGGAGGTCATTTATCTTTCAGGGTCCTCCTGGCGGGGATTCAATTGGAGAAGCGGAGTTCCATTGGAGCTGAGGTGAATATTCTCAAACCTTGGCGGTGCTTCCAGATTTTGCTGTATTAGCAGCTTACATGCATTATTGATGAGATACATCATTTTTTTTTTTGTATGTCTTTATGGATAAAATTTACTTTGTCTTAAATGGCAAGCGAATTCGTTTAAAACCTTTTTTCAAGTAAATGTAAATTGATAAAATAATATCGAAAGAAATAAAAAGAAGAAATAACTGGTTTTGTAAGAAGAAAGCACATTTTGTAAATATGTTTTTTTCTTCAGTTTATATGCAAGTTTTAGTACAGTGAAAACTAATAAAATCACACAAAACGCAATAAATAAACGTGCAGTGCGGTGTAATATACCCAAAGAAGATTACAAAGAAGAAGTACATTTATAGTTGAAGGGAAGGACAGAGGAAACTCCACACGCCGTTTCAAGGTTAAGAGAATAACAGCGCTTTTATCTTTTGAAAATAAAGTATTAATTAGAATATTTGAATCCAAAAAAGCGGTAACCAAAGAATTTTGACCGTTGCCAAACTCAGGAGCCGTCCGTGGCTCAGGTGGTTGAGGCGCTGGTCCTAGCAACCTGAGAACTGCGTACAACGCTGGTTCAAATCCGGCCTGAGGAGTGGACTCGTGGCGGTCCTATGAAATGAAAAAACTTTACCCACACCATGGTAAGACTAGCTTGGTCACCTCTAGATAACCCCCCGTAAAAAAGGCACAATGCTCCAAATTGCGTACCCTGCAGATTGTAATATGGTTTATCCTATTACTAACAATTTATTCTTGCCATATCGTTTTCAATTTTTTTTTTCATGTTTCCACTATACAATATAATATTAAATTATTATATTATGATTCTTGTCTTGTAGCTGACCGCGTATTGTTAATACCATTCATAACCTTCTATGAATAAGCCCTTCCAGAAGCATGGCCTAATCCAGGACCTGGGAAGCGTATAGGTAGAAAATGTATTCAGGTGCAAACATACTACAGCCGGTGTAGTATGTAAATAAGGCGGTTAGATCCTAGTAATGCTCCTACTGGCTTGAATTGCATTAACAACCCGCAAATCTACGCTCCTTGTACAGAATACTTTCTGTCAGTGTTATTTTTCATTATTGATACCAACTTAGTTCCTTAATAAATAAATGTCAAATCGTATAAGAATTCGTAATACTTAGGAATAAGTACGGTTTTTACCTCATTCGAAACACACCCTAAGGATACTGTGTTTTCTTCTCTAACAGTTCGGCCCTTAATAATTTTTAGAAAAAACCTTTAATTCACATATCCGAGATATTATTTTTTTTACCACCTATTATGCCCAATTCATTTAAAATAATTATTTATACTTGTATGCTATCCACTTGAATACATTAAACACACACTTTCTCCTCATTTTAAGATTCACATAAGTAAAACCTACCTAAATATGGTAAAGTTACCTAAATACTTGTGAATATTATAATAAAAAAAATGCTTTTGCTTAACAAGTTAATGTGGTTAATTTAAAAATTTAGATTATTAGTTAAAACGACTGGGCATAATAGACTATAAAATAACTTTTTAGCACAGATATATTTAATTTGTCTTTTGAGAATATAATAAATGGAAGGAGCCGTTTTAGGATATATTCCTTTCCAAACAAATTCTTTTCAATGTCCACAAGCTAAAATTTAATATAATTGATGCTTGATACATTTTTTTCTGGAGATTTATTTATAGAGGTATCTATGATACTTCTCTAGCCGAATCCCGTAGTGCCGTATGGAAAAAGAATGGTGTAAATACCTAAATATTCAGAAAATTAGAACACGCTTAATGGTCTTCTGGGTAGAAGTTCAAACACCATTTGAACAGGATGAAGTATTCCAGAATTCGAGTATGTCCAAAATCAGGAAAAATCGATGTAAATAGCGGTAGTTATAAGTCTGTTTTGCAGTTCGGTATATACACCATTATAAACCTAACAACTATGGTAACTTAAAGTGGATTGGCGACTTTATCTTTTCCCTTTATAAGTAACATATGCGAACCACAAAAATCATTAAGATACCAGAAGATTCACTCTCCGAGCATTAATCAAAAGACAATTGACTGAAGGGCGAGACTGTCAGAGCATTAGTATTCCCACAGCCAGGATTATTTGCGACAACCCATCAAAATGCAAATACCATCTCTGTCATTTGAAGGTTTGTAGGGCACATTGCCGTAGGCCTTTTGTCAAAATATATATTTAGTTGTAAACACTTTTAGAATTCTATATGTACTCTTAAAACGGCAGAGATATTGTCGATTTTAAAGCTGACACTATACATAACATCCAGAAATGTTGTTTAATTTGAATAAGAGTTAAACTATGACATTGTCTATCAGTTAAGTTTATAACACAAATTAATTCGTTAACGATTTTTTTAAGAACACTCCTGCAGTTAAATTTAGTGTAAAATTGTATGTGATATCGCTAATAAAATTTGTTCTGGATTATTGGGGGCCATTCTCGAATATTCAAGTACAGAATCTAAATTAAGAATTTGGTCGTTTTACTCACTTCTAGATGGTTTTCATAAAGTATTTTTTCTAAATTAGAGGGTTCATACCAAATTTTATTAAAGCTAAGATTGAACAGGTGGCTTGGGCGGTGTGTTCTTTGTTGACTGGTTTTAAATCCATATAGAAAAAAAATCAAGTATTTTTTAATTTTTAAAACAATGATTTTGCATTGAAAAAAGTTTACTATATCGAGATGATATTCATATTTGTAAAATAAAACAAGTAGAATTTCCTATTCTTGCCAGAAGTGGAAGATCAAGATTCGTTCCAAGGACCCATCATGGATGGACTCAATTTCAACCCGCCCAGGCCGGATTGACCATTGGATTGACCACCACCACTCTTCCTATCTCGAGATTTTTGAGTTGACACCAATTCACTGTCGGTCATCAAGGTTTTACCAATTTTTGTTTGACAGTTAATGTCATATGTTTTTGTTTTTTTGTAATTTATTGTGTTTAGTTTATAATAATATTGGATAAAATCATATTTTCGGGGGATAAGTTCAAAATGATTCATTCACCACAAAGAGTATTATAATTATTCAAAGATTTATTGAAATGAGTTACCGCTGTCAGTAAAGTCTTGTTGTCAAGAGAGGGGAAGGAATTCTCGATTCACAGAAAGAGAGCTCTCTAAATGTCATATAATTAAAGGAAACTTGAGAAATACGTATAACCTGAAATATATTTACTGGGTAAAGTTCCCTTATTTCGGCGTTGTTAGGATTCTAATTTCTCCCATTAAATTACTTTTTTATTTTATTTTTTAAAACGTTTTTCATGCATTGTAAAGTAGCCTGGAGTTACTTTTGGACTGTGTATTATACAGCAGAAAGAAAAATGAACCCAGTCAAATATGCTATTTTTGAACAAGGTCCAATTCAAAATAAAATTAAAATTTTTTGGGTTAGTTTGTTAGAGATCATGAACTCATCGTTAAGAGTACAATACCATATCCATATCGTTTCTGTTAGTATCTTCCTAACTAATATTAATCATATGTGAAATAACCTACAACAAACAGTATAAACATATCATACACTATAATTTTTTTCTAAAGACACTTGCGCCAGAACATTAGGCATGACTTCGTAACAATTTCTTCTTTTCTCCGATCTTTTTCGTGAGCCTCTTCTTCACGATTTTGATGTACATGCTCTCTTTCCTTTCCTTCGCTACCTTCGTTCCAAACTTCGTGAATCTCTCAGACACCGTTATCAGTTTTTTTTGTAGATCTAAAGGAGGATCTTGAAGGACAGTTATGATTTCATTCCTCAGCTTCTTCCTGATCTCGTTTAGCTTTTTAACTTGTAAACTCATCGATAGTATCTTTATAAAATGTTTACTAATAAAATGTTTACTAATAAAATGTTAAAACTAATAACTATATCGATAATCTAAATACTTCTATTAAAAACACATGGGGGATAAGAAGGTTTTTTTTAATACATCTGTTATTATTTCTCGGTTGGCTCCAAAACCTTGATGTAATAAAATATTATTATCTGCGTATTTAATATAATCAAGAACAAATAATGAAAAATTCGATAAAAAATATGGTAATAATAATAATAATAATAATAGGTTAATAGTAATAACACTTCATTATTAACTATTAACCTTTGTGGTGTAAAAGGTTATAAATGAAACAAACATATAAATGTGTTTACTGTTGTTTTTTTAATGTAACAATTATTACACAACGGTATATTATTCGAATTAATTATTCATTGTAGGAATAAGTTACTTTTTATTTCCTAACCCCCCAAAAAATATGCGGTGTGTCCGTCCGTTCCACGAGTTTCCGTACCAGTTAGTACTAAGTGTAAAACGAATATTGGTTACTGATTCTTCGTTAATATTGTCCTGATTAGTTTTTTGTCACCTTTGTATGCTATTTAATTTACTTAGAAATGTGCATTATTTATAGTTTGAGAACTATTCGCTGTTATGATGTTCAAAGCGCAAAAAATCATGGTAATTTTCATCTGATTCATAAAATAATAATTATAATATTTGCAAAACTAAATAAATAAATAAAATAAAAAGCTGGTGCGGCGCGAGTACAAGTTACTTTCACTTACAGACTCAAATTTCAACTTATTTCACAAAAGTACTTTTAATATTACTCCTTGCAAAAGTGTGACTGAAATATAACAGTTTAATGAAATTTACACCCTGTCCTGAAGCATTTATTTGACGCCAAATCGTTATAGAATCATTGCTGAAAATTGCTGTCGCACCCACGTCTTTATTAAATATGTAATTAATTATATAAATATGTAATTTCAGTTTTATTCGACCTTTAGTTTTTCTTTTCGGTTGGTCCTACCGACCTTCTAGACCAATGGCCTTCCGAACCAGCCTTCTCTACGCCTGCCTGTCTTGGGCTTCTGCTTTCCAGTCTTCAGCATGCAGCTCTTTCTCATCTTAGTTAATTCTTTCTATCCATTTGGCTTTTGGCCTCCCACGTGGTATTTTGCAAACTATACTGGAGTTGTTGTGCAGAGGCGTCCTGATGGCTTGCTTCTAGCCACTGTCCCGCCCATCAAGCAGTTCTCTGTTCTTTCATCTCCTCGATGTGTTAAGGCTCTGTTCCCGCTCCTATAATTGAACGGAGGACTTTCCTTTCAAATCACTCGATTCTACTTTTTAGGATGCATGTTCTAGGAGCCCAGGTCTCGCAACTATGTATCAGAGCTAGCCATGACACGCCCTTAGTTTCTCTGCTTCTTTTAATAGAGTCTTTGTCAATGTCATCTTGGTTAGTTCCTAGGCCCGCAATATTGTCCTACCAAATTAATTATACCTAATTAAATGAGAAGAGTTTTAGCATATGTAGGAAAGTGCAAAGAAAACTTATAAATGAGCGTGAATCCAAATTCCAGTTCGCTGTAACTTCGTTGTATGTTCCGAATTTTTTAGTCTAGTTGATTAGCTTTAAGATGATCATTTAAGAATTTGCAAAAAATCATTTGAGTGATGCGAATGAAGTTTTATTTTGTTTTCATTACTCATGGTCCTGCCTTTTCTCGGAGATTTATACTTTATAAGAAAAGTTAAAATATTTTGATGAAAAAACATTCAGGCTTTCTCTGACTCATGACTTATTTGTATATTTTATTAATCACAAATGTCTTCTCAACATTCCAAAATGCACTTCAAAACCTCAAATACACATAAATCTTGATTATTTTTTTAAATATAAAAACAATTTTTTTTTTTTTCAGAATAATCATATAAATTATAATTATATATTGAAACACGGTAACTTTTTCCTTTCCCATGGTAGTTGATTACCTCATAGGCAACATTCAGACGTCCACTTTTAATAATTATGGTGTATAAAAAGCTTTTTGTTATTATACATTCATTATTTTAATTGGCTCAATATCTCTGTTTATAATAATTATAAAATTAACTTGAGAAGTCATTATTTTATATTCTCTATATACCTCATTTGAAAAATATATTTTAGTGAGGCAAACCATAATGGATGGCTTTCGGAATTTGTAGTCGGAGTCGAGACGGCGTGATTAATGGGCGGCGAATAAATTGTTAGTGCCGGTGCACCATCAAACTTTTCTCATTAAACTTTTTCATTGTTATGAACGGCTTTAACATTGAGAGCAATTGTTACAACTGGGCCTGTAGATGCACTTCGTAATGGATGGTGATTAATAACTGCAGTTTGGATGCAACAAGAAATACTGAACTTAAAGTAATGCAGATTTTTCTTCCTCTTTAATCATCAATGAGAGCTTAATGTTTCGAAATCGAAATTAGGTTTATGAATGCACACTCCGAAAACATCTTGAATGAACGTGTGTTCGTTCTATGGTTAATAATTCGAGAAAAACTATAAATATATTATATTTATATGACTAATGTCACGATCCTAAAGGAATAGTTCCAACCGTAATAGACAGTTCAATTTACAATATATTTTATAAACATGAAGTTATATAACTTTATTATTCTAGTTTGAATCAGGATTGTTGGACATGGTTAGGTTCTCAAGATCAAAGTTAAATTCACTTAAAAATCCATGCCGATTATCCACAAGGTTCATTTCTTTCTTCCATTCTATTCACTTATATCTTCATGACATCATCTAGTCCACGAATAACGCTCGCTCACAACCCTGCAGTTTTTCCTTAAACCCATATTTATACTTAGATATACGTTGGAGATTCACCTTAATGATCTAGAAAAATACTTTGTCAAATGGAATTTTAACAATCTAAAATGCATTTCAAAGATTTTTAATCTTATGCGCCCATAAAATCCACCTGAAATGATTCTCAACAGTAAAAAATTGCGATGGAAGCCTGCCAATGTAGCAATTAAATACCTTAGAGGTTATTTCGATCATCGCCTTGCCTAGAACAATCCTCTCGATATTAAACTAAACCAAATCTACGCACCGTTGGCAATCCTGTATTCTACTATCAGTGGAAAATCTAGATCAAAACCAATTAGAAAACGACATTAATGCCATAACTGACGGTTGTGATGTGTGGGGTGCAGAATCCTGTACGAAACGAAAAAAAAAAAAAGTAATTTCAATACAAGGTTCTAAGAATCGCAGTAGATGCCTTTTGCTTTCTAAGAAATAGTCAATTTCATCCTGAACTACAATTAGATTGAGATGAATTCATCAAAAAAACATTTTTAAAAAGTTTGTTTGCAGTTGGCCGCAATTAAAGGTTAATTTTTAATCAATCAATAAAAACATTTTTACTAATTTATTTTTATAATTATGCATTAATTCAAGGTGTAAGTGCATGGAAGGGCTATGTTATATTTTTTGAATTTTTAGTGTGGATGAATATGAAATTGCGAATTACAAATGGAGTCAATAGAGGATTATATCAAAAAACGTTTCATGAAGTTCCACTCCCAGTTGCCGACAGTTAACAGGAGCAGTGACCTACAACCTGGGAAACCCAACCTCAACCCGCTCCTGACTGAAGCCCAGACTGCTGCAGGACATTCTTTTATAAATAAAGAATTAATTCATTGTCACACTACCTCTATTTACTTATTATTATTATTTTTTTTTTAT